>NC_058405.1:115147552-115267077 GCF_002201575.2 Neomonachus schauinslandi | reverse complement strand
AGAAAGAAAGAAAGAAAGAAAGAAAGAAAGAAAGAAAGAAAGAAAGAGAAAGAAAGAAAGAAAGAAAGAAAGAAAGAAAGAAAGAAAGAAAGAAAGAAAGAAAGAAAGAAAAATAGCACCTTCAACCTGAGAAGCATACCAATCATAATAATAATGATAATTTGTAAGAATGAGATGGTATGATACTGGGAAGAAAATAGATCTGAAGTCAGATAAGCATGTTGCTTTATCTCACTGAACTTCAATTTACTTGTCTGTAAAATGTGGGTAAATATGCTCTTTGCAGGATTCTTTTTTTTTTAAATATTTTATTTATTTATTTACTTGACAGAGAGAGAGAGCACAAGCAGGGGCGAGGTGGAGAGGGAGAAGCAGGCTCCCCGCTGAGCAGGGAGCCCGATGTGGGACTCGATCCCAGGACCCTGGGATCATGACCTGAGCTGAAGGCAGATGCTTAACCATCTGAGCCACCCAGGTGCCCATCTTTGCAGGATTCTTGTGAGGTTTAAGTGCACTAACATATGAGAATGGCTTCCAGTATCAGGTATGCAACCCACACCCAATGATGCTAATTCCCCTACTGCTTTATAGCACATTTTCCAAAGAAGTTCTCATTGAGTGTTACACTGGAGTATCATAATCCAGATAGCATTCTTAATTTGGAAAATTAGTTATGGTCCAGCACAACTAGTCCCTGAATATTTTACTTACAAAGTAGAGTAAAACATGAATCTATATTTTATTTTATTACTATTTTTTTAAAGGTTTTATTTATTTAGGGTGTCTGGGTGGCTCAGTCAGTTAAGCATCTGCCTTCGGCTCAGGTCATGACCCCGGGGTCCTGGATAGAGCCCCGCATCGGGCTCCCTGCTCAGCGGGAAGCCTGCTTCTCCCTCTCCCTATGCCCCTCTCTCCCTGCTCATGCTCTCTTTCTCTCTCTCTCTCTCGCTCTCACTCTGTCTCTCTCTCAAATAAATAAAATCTAAACAAAAATATTTTATTTATTTATTTGAGAGAGAGAGAGAGCCAGAAAGGAGGGTGGGCACAGGGAGAGGGGAAGTAGACTCCCCGCCGAGCGCAGAGCACCATTGGCTTTGATCTTACAACCCCAGAGACCATGACCTAAGCTGAAATCAAGGCAGATGCCCAACGGACTGAACCACCCAGGTGCCCCTGAATTCGTATTTTGAAAGGTCTTCCATTTAAGTTTTCATTATCCTTACATCTCTCTCCTCACCCAAAGAGCAGGGTGGAGATGGCAGCAGGATTGCAGACCAATTGGCAACTGAATAACTTCAAATTCTTTCTCCCTCCCTCTCTCCCACTGTCCCACTGTCCCACTCTCTCTGCTTCCTTCCTTTTCTTCTTCCTCAGCCTCCCCTTCTCTTCTCCTTGTTCTCTTCTCTTTCTCTCTCTGTCTCTGTCTCTCCCTGGCTGTCTCTCTCATACACACACACACACACACACACACAGCTTGAGGAAATAAAGAGAAAGAAACCATTCCAAGAGACAGTAATGCATTTAGCAACTCTCCATGTGGATTTTCCTTTCTTTCTTTCCCTTCCTGGGTTTTTGTCCTTCCTAGCAAGACAGAGAAATGTGCATGGCAGGATGTGAGGGGAGGGAGTGTCCTGTAGGGCACGCTACTCCGACCACTAGCCGGTCCCCTCTCTGTCAGAGATTCCCTAAAAGAGAAGAGATGGAGGGATGGAAGAAGAGGCTTTTGAAGGAAAGGGAAAATCACAGTAACCAGGGAGAGGAGGAAAGGAGGCTCAGAATGCCAGCAGACATCTGCTGTTCCTTTTCCTTATACCAAATACTTTTAGGTATAAGGAATAATTTCCTTATTCCTAATACCACTTACTGCCAACTGCTACCTGCTGCATTCACATCTTGCTGTTTTGTTTTTGTTTTTGTTTTTAATCCCAAATTCTCATTTCTGTCACTCTTCTGGTGTGCTTGCAGATGAATGGTTACAGAAGTTCATTTGTAAAAGTGGCAAATATTACTCCTTTATTAAAATTAATTTTTCTCAAAATAGTTAACATAGTTATTATAAAGGAAATAGGATTATTTTATTCTTTAATACTTAATATAATCATAAGTGGTGGTTTGGCATCCTAGGCTCCTTGCCACTGACCACCTCATACCCATTCTCCCACTCCTTGCTAACTTGACTGTCCTTTTGCTTGAAATGAATTCTACTTTATATTCCTAAATATTTGTCTCTGTGTCAGCCTTGTTGCTTTTTCTTCTTCTTCTCATTCGTTTTTGTTTGTTTGTTTGCCAGACTGGGGTTTTTTTGATGGCTGTGGGGAGGGAGTGCTATAGGTGGGCAATTGCTTAACTTCTCTCTACATTATGATTTTCAAAGCAATGTTCACCTACCTAACTAAAAACCAGATGATTTTCTCCTCTTGTTGTCCATTGCAAGTGATGAGACTTTGTCTTCCAGACACTATTTCTCACCTCTCCAGCTATATCAGAGGTTTCAAAGCATGAAAATGCTTTGCCTTAACATGTCTCTGTTTTTGTGTAGTGATTCAGAAGAGGTGTGACTATTACTGGAATTGTTCACGCTGCCATGTGAAGTGTTGTTACTTCCAAATCTTATCCAAGTGCCATCTCTTTTGTGAAGTGATCTTTGCTTCTCTTGAACAATTAATCACTTGAATTATTTCTGCTTTTGTGTTGCCATAGCGCACACGGACACATCTCTACTATACACAGTGTGGTATCCTTATACTTACCTGTGTCTTCCATGTAAACTGTGATAGGTAGGAATGTTTTAAGAACTTCTAATCCATACTGCCAGCTTCTCTGAAAAGGTTTGCACTAATATGCACACCATCTTCCATATGAGTTCCATTTTTCCTCTAGTCCAACAAATACTGGGAAGCATAATTTTTTAAATCTTTGCTAATTGAGTAGACCAAAATTGGCATCTCATTATTATTTAAATTTACATCACATTGATTACTTTTGAGATGAAACATTGAACAATATATTTTGTATAGTAGTGACTATTTGTGTTTTGAACTAAATTATATTTTAAGGTCGATCCAGTTCTCTTATTTTATTATGATGTGCCCCACCCTCTTATCCCATCCTATTCAGTACTTCTGGGGATTAAGGTGCTTACTTTGCAGAACATTGAGCTATGGCAATCTGACTAAATTACCTTGTGGGAAGATACTATCAATGCCATGTTTTCCTGGAAAATGGTAGCGCGGAATCAATTCTTCATAGTTACTTCCGCCCAGTCACACCACTTCTGAATTACACATCACTACAAGTAAGTCCAATAAAAATTTATTCCGGATGACTTGTCACTAATAGATCTGGAGAAAATTTGAAAAGTCCCTGGGAGTCAGTGGAAAATTACTTTTTATGCTAGTAAAATTTTAAAATATGTTTGGTATATCTGTGTTGAAGAGTCTTATCAGGGAAGGAGGAAAGGGATTTAGAAAATGGTTAGGCTGGGGTGCCTGGGTGGCTTAGTCCATTGAGCGTCTGCTCGGGTCATGATCCCAGAATCCTGGGATCAGGCTCCCTGCTCAGCAGAGAACCTGCTTCTCCTTCTCCCTCTCCCTGCTCGTGCGCTCTCTCTCTCTCTCACTCTCTTTCAAATAAATAAATTTTAAAAATCTTAAAAAAAAACAGGCTATTTGTCAATGTTTGATTTCATGTGAATTTTAATGGTTTCCTCTTAATGACAATAATGATGATGAAACTACCAACAACAATATAGCTAAGTTACATTCAGTGTTTAAAAGGTGATGGGCATTATTCTAAAGGCATTACACATTTTAACAAATTTAGTCTTTATTACTTACTCCACCCTCTCTACCCTACTCAGTGTCCTGGGAGCCTGAGGTTTATAGACAGCATGGTTGCAGTCACTTGCCATCTGGCCTTCAGGGTGTCTGGCCAGTGGGAAACATGAGCAGGAGACCGGAGGGAGGCAGGAGGAGAGAAGTTGGGGTATGTATTTCATGGCCTCTTTCCCTGCATCCTTTACTAAAAGATACACCCTTGGGAGCCTGGGTGGCTCAGTCATTAAGCGTCCGCCTTCGGCTCAGGTCATGGTCCCAGGGTCCTGGGATCGAGCCCCACATCAAGCCCCCCATCGGGCTCCCTGCTCAGCGGGAAGCCTGCTTCTCCCTCTCCCACTCCCCCTGCTTGTGTTCTCTCTCTCGCTGTGTCTCTCTCTCTGTCGAATAAATAAATAAAATCTTTAAAAAAAAAAAAAAGATACACCCTTGACTTGGGGCCTTGTGTATGCAGCTACTCTCTGGGTGCTGGTAACTGGTTCTTCCCTTTGTGCCCCTGTGATAACGGTGTTCTGTCCAAACCTTTATAGCCAGTCCCTTTATTAAACCTCCACCATTATCCTCCTGGGGTTCACCGTCTCTTTCCTGCCAAGATCCTGATTGATACACTTGATTGATAATTTATAGAATTTTCAGTTCGAATAATCCTCCTCAGAATTTTGATGACATGTCTTTATTACTCCAGCTTCCAGTGTTGCTGTTGAGAAGCTGGATAATATTTTGATTCCTGAATTTCTATTTTCCCAACCCCAGAATCTTGTTAAATCTTCTCTTTGTCCCTGGTGTTGAGAAATTGCACAAAGTTGTATCTTTCTTTTTTTTTAGAAAATTTTTTATTAAAGATTTTATTTTATTTATTGTACTTATTTGTTTAAGTAGGCTCCACACCCAGTGTGGGGTTTGAACTGATGACTCTAAAATCAAGAGTTGCACACTCTACCGACTGAACTGGCCAGGCACCCCTGTGTCTTTCATGAGAGACTTTCCACCGCTATGTTGAACAGTGGGTTCTTAGAATCTGCAAGTTTATGATCTTGTATATTGGGAATTTTTTATTATTTTGCTGCTGATTTTCTCCTCTCTGTTTCCCAAGTTCTCTCTTTCTAGGGTTCATATTACTATAGATAAGATGTTGGAACTTCTTGTTTTACCCTCTAGTTTTCCTCATCTTTTCTCCTGTCTTTTACATTCCTTTGTCTTTTTTGTTTACTTTCTGAGAAATCTACCTCATTTTATCTTTCAACACTTCTACTTTTTCATTTCTGCCATCATTTTTTTTTTTTAATTTATTTTTTTTCTTCTCCTGGAAAAAACCATTTTAAAAATAGGTGTTTATGTTTCATGGATGTAATAGCTGCTTTGGACTGTATGAGGATATTGGTTATGTTGGATTTTGAAGTTTTCTTTTCCTTGCTTAGTCTCTGTTTCTTCCAAGTTCCTTTTGTTCATTTGTTTTCATCATTGTTTTTTTGTATCAAATACTTCCTCAATTTCTGGTAACCCTTGAGTGTTTGCTCATATTTAAGGACTGGAAGTAAAAACATGAACAGAAGCCCTGAATTCATGTGTGAGTCTTGGAGGTGATGATCTTCATTCTAGGGTGATCTGGCTGGGCTGTGTTGGGAAACCCGTCAAACCAGTATCTTTAGGTCTGAGCTCTTAGACTGGTCCTGTTTTCCAGATAAGGCTCTTCCAATGACTTGTCTGGAAGGTATAGCCTGGCTGCCATATCTGGGAACTGTATGGGGGAAAGAAGACCAGGACCTCATCATTCATTATGCAAATATTCACTTAATCCCCCTGTCTTTAGTACATTGCCTCCACTCTCCATTATAACTGATTTTGTCCTGTCTGGAGATCTGCCCCCTTCAAAGAAACAAACAAACAAACAAAAAACCACAAACAAAAAAAAAACAGTCTTCTGTAGGGGGAGGGGAAGAGCAGTGGCCAAGCTGATCTGGGTTAGGGCATGGATCTGGGAGTTATGATGATTCCTTAATGCACTTTCAATCAATCTTCACATTTTTACTACATTTACAAGTAAATGGTACTATCAATTCCTGAGATTTCCCCCCTTTTTCTCCACGGTGTAATGATTACTTCTCAGATTCTCTCACTTCTAGGATAGAAGTTTCTTGTTCTGCTAAGGTCCCTCACTTCTAGGGTAGAAGTTTCTTGTTCTGTTTCTTTAGCTTTCTTGTTCTGCTAAGGTAGTTGCCACTTTCACATATGCTTTCTAGCTTCCAAAATCTTCCTGTTAGATAAAGATCTTTTAAAAAACATCTGTATAGTGTCCTTTTAGAGGAATTTCAGGAGAGAGAACATTAAAGCATTTGTTAAATCGACCATCTTTACCTATTTAATGCTGATTATGACTTCTTATGGCTGAAAAAAAGAGATCTTATAATAGCCTGCTCTTTGCCATCTTTTATTAACAATTTTATTTATTAATGACTTATTTATTAACAAGTTTTTATTTATTAATGATTTTTATTAACAACTTATTTGTTATTTATTTTATTAACAGTTTATTTATTACCAATTTTTAAAAAATTTTAATTGAAGTAGAGTTGACATATAATATTCTTTTAGTTTCAGGTATACAGCATAGTGATTCGACAATTATATATACATTATGAAATGCTCCTGATGATAAGTGTACCATGTAACACCACACAAAATTATTACAATATTATTGACAGTATTCCCTATGCTGTATTTTTCATGCCCATGAATGACTTGTTTTGCTTTGTTTTGTTTTTGTTTTATTTTTGTGTGTGTAACTGACTTATTTTATAACCTGTAATTTGTATCTCTTAATCTCCTTTACCTATTTCACCACCCCCACCCTCCCAGCAACCACCACTTTGTTTTCTATATTTCTGAGTCTGTTTCTGTTTTTGTTTGTTTGTTCGTTCATTCATTTGTTTTGCCTTCCCTATACTTTAAAGCACTCCCTTCTCTAAGACCACTTTATAATTGTTGAGATCGGTACAATATATTATTCTTACAAGGAAGTGAGTAATCTTGTGAAAAAGCAGGAGAGACTCAAGAATTCTGCCCTAATATCGCTGTTAAAGCGCCATATTAGCAAGTTAATAATGAGTCCATAATTGGGCTGGATAATTTTGCCCTTGACCATGGCCACCAAGCAAACTGGCATTTTGTTTTAGCACTCTTATCTACCGTTTGAGTAATCTCCCAATACATGTATCTCCAGTGGGGGTAGTAGCCACCTTGGCCTTGACAAATTCAGAGGACATATGACTTTGGACCCTCCTATTGGATACTCTGTCCTGCACTTTGTCATGTAAGGTTGTAGAAAGAGAGGTAGGCCAGATTTATCATAGAGGCCTTGTTGTCCTGTTGGATGACGGTTGCCGGGGTTTCTATTGCTCATCCTTGTCATACAGTCCTCTCTGAGATTATTCCCATTTCTCAAGCCTGGCCATCTGGCTTCCCATCAATTCAGTCAGCCCTGATGACCTTCTAATAAATTGTTCTTTTGCTTAAGATAGCCAGTGATGTTTCAGTTGCTTGCAGACAAAAGCCTTGACTGATAAACACAGCAACCATAGAAAGGCAATTTGCAAGTGCCACAGGAGCCTGGACAGCTAGAATGGATAGATACAAATTCAACAAGTTTTCAGAAAATAAATTTAGAATGCTTGCCCCATTACGAATTGATTACCGGTATTCTCTGCCTATGAAAACAATAGTCGACTTTTTACAATCTCTGCTGCTTACAGTCTGGGAGTAGGGCAATGCTTACTTCAGTGCCTCTGAAATCCCATGTTTGTTTAATCAGAGCCAAAGAGAATGACTCACTAATGAGCACCAGATTTGCCTTTGTCTCAAATGCTAAAGGAGTTGTTTAGTAATATTTGGGAGCAATCCCTGAAAAAACAGCACAAATCTAAAAGAGGCTGATAAATTAGGTGGGAAATTAAATTGATTTTCACACTGTCAATATTATGTCATTCCTATATGCTCAGTTAAATCTATAGGTTTGATTTCACTTATGGTACGAGTTATATGATTTGGGCAGCAATCTAACATGCGCACACAAAACATATCTTAAAATATCATAAGTACTACAGAAGATGATGAAAACGCTTATCGTAAAATAATTTCAAACAATACAGAAATATAAAGTAAAACCTGAAAGACTTCTCTAAACCTCAGCCTACCCAACCTATCCTCAATTCCATTCTTTCCCCTTAACTTGTGTTAACAGATGTGTGTGTTCTTCCAGACCTAGCAATGACTTTTTGTTCCAACATATCTCAACATACACTTATAGATCTGCATTTTTACATATTTGTAGCCTAATTATACATTTTCCTCTGTGACATGCTTTTTTCATTTATCCAATATATCTTAGAGATCTTTCCATGTTAATATATACAGATCTCCTTCATTCTTTTTAAAGGCTACATGGTATTATGTAATATGGTGTTAAACACAATTAACTTGGTGTGTCCCGCATTTAAAAACTTAAGTTGTTTAGATTTTTCTCTATTATAAACAATGCTAACATGGATATCCTGTGTTACATATTTATACATGCATTTAAGTATTCTGTATGATGAATTAGAATTGTTGGTGAATGGCTGCAACTTTAACATGAACAATCCTGCCCCCCCCAAAAAGTTTCCTATGACTTTAATTTGTATTTCTATGCTTACTAGAGCATTTGAGCATCTTTCCTCATGCCTTGTTGTGAAATTGCCTACTTATATTATCTGTCCACTTTCC
This sequence comes from Neomonachus schauinslandi, assembly GCF_002201575.2. NCBI lineage: Eukaryota > Metazoa > Chordata > Mammalia > Carnivora > Phocidae > Neomonachus > Neomonachus schauinslandi. The sequence continues at coordinate 115,258,486 of NC_058405.1, read as the reverse complement.
TGTTGGGTTGGTTATCTCTTTCTTATTGATTTGCTTGAATAGCATATTCATAGTAAACTACTTTCATGCTATGCAGTAGAAGTCTATAAACAAATGGCCGTTTCACCTCATTACCCCCATTTTCTTTAACTGAAGCAATATGAGAGCCTAATGGCTTATTTAGCTTTTAAAATTGCAGTGCCAAGGAGTCAATCAATGCGAGCCATATGCATTAATCTAATTTGTTCTATATATCTCAAAATAACTTAAAAAAATAAATAAATTACTGAACTAACTGAACATTCTCTAGATAGTTCTTTTAAATTATATACATGAGGGCGCCTGGGTGGCTCAGTCGGTTAAGTGACTGCCTTCGGCTCAGGTCATGATCCTGGAGTCCCGGGATCGAGTCCCGCATCGGGCTCCCTGCTCGGCAGGGCGTCTGCTTCTCCCTCTGACCCTCCCACCTCTCATGCTCTATCTCATTCTCTCTCTCAAATAAATAAATAAAATCTTTAAAAAAAATTATATACATTGAATTAATTTAAAAGAAGTTATTTGTAGACCTAGACAAACTTATTCTAAAATTTATATGGAAAGGCACAGGTCCTAGAGTAGCTAAAATGATCTCAAAAAAGACAAAGTAGGAGGAATCACTCTACCTGATATGAAGGCCTACTCTGGAGCTATACTGATCAAGACAACATGGCCCTGCCAGAGAGATAAATAGATAGATCAATAGAACAGATAAAGAAGCCAGAAATAGACCCACACAAAAATGTCCAACTAATTTTTTTTTTTAAGATTTTATTTATTTATTTGACAGAGAGAGACACAGAGAGAGAGGGAACACAAGCAGGGGGAGTAGGAGAGAGAAAAGCAGGCTTCCCGCTGAGCATGGATCCCAATGCAGGGCTCGATCTCAGGACCCTGGGATCATGACCTGAGCTGAAGGCAGACGCTTAATAACTGAGCCACCCAGGCGCCCCTTGTCCAACTGATCTTTGACAAACATGAAACAGTAGTTTGACTCAGGAAAAATGGGAATAGACTTCCAACAAATGGTGCTAGAGAAATTTGACATCCTTAGGCCAAAAAATGAACCAAGACTAAAAAAACCCCTCATATCTAATTAAAAAATAACTCAAAATGGGTCATGTACTCAAGGTAAAATGTAACAGTAAAACTTTTAGAGTGAAACAAAAGAGAAAATCTTCAAAATCTAGGAGTAGGCAAATATTTCAGGAATGAAAGACTGGGTCTTTGACTAGGACCCCAAAACACTATTCATAAAAGGAAAAATTCATAAATTGGACATCACCCAAATGAAAAAAAGCTTTGCTCTGTGAAAGATTCTGTTCACAGGATGAAAAACTGGAAGAAAACTTTGAAATCCATAGATCTGACAAAGGACTAATATCTAGAATATATAAAGAACTCTCAAAACCCAACGGTAAAAAAACAAAACAAATAACGCCACTTGAAAATGGGGGAAATACATAAACAGAATGTATAACTCACTGAAGAAAGTGTACAGATGGCAAATAAGCACATGAGAAAGATGTTCGACATCCTTAGCCATTAGAGAATGCAAAATTCAAACCGTACAATGAGATATCACTAAACAACTATCAGAATGGCTAAAATTAAAAATAATGATAACACCAGGTGCTGATGAGAATGCAGAAAAACTGGAACATTTATACATTACTGGTAGGCATATAAAATGGTAAGCTCATTCAGAAAAATAGATTGATAGTTTCTTATAAAACTAAACATGCAAAAGACAATCCTCAGAATATGAGAAGGTATTTGCAAATCATATATTTGTTAAGGGTCCTAGTATCCAAAAAATATAACAAATTCCTACAACTCATCAGTAAAAAGACAACCCAATTTAAAAATTCAAAAAAGGTTCTGAAAAGACATTTTTTCAAAGAAGATATACAAATGACCAATAAGCACATGAAAAGATGCTCAATATCATTTGTCAACAGGGAAATGCAAGCCAAAACCACAATGAGATACAGCTTCAAACCCACCAGCATGGCTAGAATAAAAAAATCAGATAATAACAAGTATTGATAAGGATGCAGAGAAATCGAAACCTCCATGCACTGCTGCTGTGAATGCTAAATGGTACAGCCACTTTGGAAAACAGTCTGGAAGTTTCTCAAAGTTAAACATGGAGTTGCCATATGACCAAGGAATTCTAGTCTCAGATATGTCCCGAAGATGTTCACACAAAACTTGTACATGAATGTTCATAGCAGCATTATTCATAATAGCAAAGGGTGGAAACAACCCAAATGTCTATCAACAGATGAATGCATTGGTGGTATATCTATACAATGGAATATTATTCAGCCATGAAAAGGAACTAAGTACTGATACATGTTAGAACATGGATGAACTTCGAAAGCATTATGCTCAGGGAAAGAAGCCAGTCACAGAAACCACCTATTATATGATTACGTTTATATGAAATATCCAGAATGGGCAGATGTATAAAGATAGAAATTACATTTCTGGTTGTTTGTTTAGGATTGGAGTGTTGTGGGGATGGGGAGTGATGGCTCGGGGCTGCGGACTATCTTTTTGAGGTGATGAAAATGTTTTAAAATTAATTATAGTAATGGTTACACGAGTCTGTGAATATACCAAAAACCATTGAATTATACATTTAAATGAATGAATTATATTTTGATAAGACTGTCACAAAAAACACCTAAACATGCAACTACTGTACAACTCAAAAATTGGACTCCTGGGCATTAATCTTTGAGAAATGGAAAATGTACGTCACTTAAAAACCTGTACACAAATGTTCATAACAGCTCTATTTGTAATAGCCAAAAACCAAAAAAACAACCCTGAGTCCTTCAAAGTGTGAATGGTTAAACAAACTGATTCATCCATACCTTAGAATACTACTCTGGATTAAAAAAGAACAAATTTTTTTTTTAAGATTTTATTTATTTATTTGAGAGAGAGAGAAACACACGAAGTGGAGGAAGGGGCAGAGGCAGAGGGACGTGCAGGTTCCCCACTTGAGCAGGGAGCCCAACACAGCGCTCGATCCCAGAACCCTGGGATCATGACCTGAACTGAAAGCAGATGCTTACCTGACTGAGCCACCCAGGTGCCCCTAAAAAAGAATGAATTATTGATATATACAACTCAGATGAATCTCCAAGGGGTCACACTGAGGGAATAAAGTTAATCCCCCAAATTCACATACTATGCGATTTCATTTATGAAGTATTCTATAACGAAAATATTATAGAAATGGAGAACAAATTAGTGGTTGCCAGGATTCAGAGCTGGAGGCGCGGGAAGCAGAAGGAGGTGGGTAAGGCTGTACAAGGACAATGTTAGGAAACTTTCTGGTGAAGGAATTGTCTGTATCTTGACTATATCAACGTGTCCTGGTTGTGATATTGTACTATAATTTTGCAAGATGTTATCATTGAAGGAAACTGGGTATAGAACACATCCAATCTTCCTGTATTATTTCTTACAAATTGCATATGAATCTATAATTTTCTCAAAATTAGAAGTTTAATTAAAGGGGAAAAAAACCAGCACAATGAGAGCAAGAGTTTTGTTGAATATTTAACAGAAAAATCAATTAATGAAAAAATTATGGTAGATATCTTCAAGTTAGCTTTATATTCAGAAAAGTTCCTTCTTGGAAAGGAAACACTTTTTTTTAATTTTGTTTTAAATTTTTGTCAGTTAAAAAATCAGACAGTTGTATAAGACTTAAAATATAACAGCTTCTTGCCTGACCTCTCTTTAATCTACTCTGTCCTCCTTCCAATTCCTACTTCCAGAGTCAGGATTTTAGCCTTTGAGTAGTTTCTTTAGGTATTTACCTCTGTATGTCTTTTAAAAAAAATGTTTTTAAAAGATTTTACTTTATTTTTTTAAAGATTTTATTTATTTATTTGAGAGAGAGAGAGAATGAGAGACAGAGAGCACGAGAGGGAAGAGGATCAGAGGGAGAAGCAGACCCCCTGCCGAGCAGGGAGCCTGACGTGGGACTCGATCCCCGGACTCCAGGATCATGACCTGAGCTGAAGGCAGTCGCTTAACCAACTGAGCCACCCAGGCGCCCTTAAAAGATTTTATTTTTAAGTAATCTCTACACTCAACGTGGGGCTCAAACTTTCAACCCTGAGATCAAAAGTCCTGCTTGTGCTGTACCGACTGAGCCAGACACGTGCCCCTACCTCTGTACTTCTGTTATAATCACCCTATACTGCAATTTCTTAGTTTGTTCACTTTTAGTTACTATAATAACTAGTAATTTAGCTCTTTTATTGCCTTCCTACCATCTTCACACTTCCCTACCCCCATCCTCCCAATATAGTTATATCAGAAATAGAGACAAATTATTTAGGTTCTTGCATTATTATGACTATGTAAATACTCTTCTTTGCTGAGCCAGGTAATATGCTGTGGTTAAATATCCATTCCTGTAGAAGTCTTTGTTTCTCTCTGAAGATAATAATTGCCTTTTTAAAAATTTGCTTAATTTTCTCTCTGTATTGCTCTTTCAGCTCCAAACTTCCCACAGAATTATAAAATGGCTTTCGCTGTAGGCAAACATGTTAACTAAACTAGCCAAATTTGCTTGGAGACATCCCTCCCCAAGCCCCCTGCAGAAGAGGGAGGGTCAGTCACTGGGCTGTGTAGGGGTGGTGAGATCTGGAACCTTTTGTTTTCAGCCTCATCTGCTTCCTGCATTAAGAGACAGCTTGTGACTCTTATGTCTGGGTTTTGCAGGGTTTGGCAACCTAATCCGCTCGCTTCTTGCCATCCTCCACCCTCACCCTACTGTAGAGACTTCATCTCCCCATTCTCTAGTCTGCTAAGTCAGTTGTCCTGTCTGTTGGGCTGACATCCCTCCCCTGCTATTATCTCCTCTCCCTTTGCTTGCGGATTTTTTAGGTTTTCTTTAAAATAAAGTTTTTTTACTGTCGGTTTAGTGAGTTTTGGGTAATGGCAACAAGGGTAAACAGATGTTTTACATTTTCATACTTGAATGGTAGTAACCTTTTGTATTCTAATATAAATATAAATGGTGCTGACTTCCAGATGATCAAGCATCTGTATTCTTAGGATGTCCCAAGACAACTGTGGCACTGTCTGCTAATTGTTCTCCACTAATTTCTAGCCAATGGAATATAAAGAATTGATTCTGCTACCTGGAACATAGTCATGGGTAACGTGGGTGAGGGATGTTCCCGAGAGATGGCAGAGCAACAAGGTAGGAAATCCAAATCCTTGACACTGTGGGGCTGTCACATCCTTATGTTTGGGAAATGGTGTGTGAGAGAAATTAACTTTCATATCAATTTTGTGCAGATTTCTCTTACTGCTTTTTATTTGTTTGGTTGGTTTACTGCCATTAAACCAGTTTCTTACATAATAAGCAACAGTATTTTTGTTAAGAAAGTCAAGGATATGAGAACAGCCATAAAGGGGAAGGGTGAAAAAGAAAGGAAAAAAGGAAAGAGAACTCATGAAGAATAACTTTTTTCTTTGAGTGATTTTATATTTCATTAAAACAAAACATCATGCCTTTAAGATTGAGAGTGGAAAAATTTTCATTCTGCTTTTAGAACCCTTTTAGAAAAGATCTTCTGTGTATCATATAACTTTGATTTTTTAAAATAAGAAAATGTTAAAGAAAAATAGCACTATGTTCTTCTGGGTAGCTAATTCATCTTAGGTTTATTTGTTATTACTAATGAAAAATGGGATGATTTCTTAACATCCTTACATTTTAGTCAGACATGATATCATGCAAACTGATTGCATTTTAAAATACAGCTTTTCTCTGGTGACTCAACATCTTTCTCATTTATTACTCCAGGATGTCTATGTTCTTGGGTTGGAAGATGATGTTAGACTAATATATTTTAAGCATTAATTTTTATTTCTTTATTATTTTTTATGGACGTATAATTTACATAAAATGCACACACCTTACATGTTTTGTTCAATGAGTTCTGGCAAAAGAAGACGTAGAACACTTTCAGCCCCTGAGAACTTTTCTTCGTGCTTCTTTCCAGGCAATACCCTTCAAACATCCAGAGTTAAGTATTGTTCTGATTTCTGTCATCACAGGCCAGTTTTGCCTGTTTTGGACTTCATATAAACAGAATCATATAGCGTGTATTCTTTTGTAGCTACGTTCTTTTGCCCATCATTATTGAGTAAGATTTCCTGAGATTCATCTATGTTTGTGTGTATTAGTGGTTTATTCTTTTTTAAAAATTACTGAGTCAGTCAAGCCTCCAACTCTTGACTTCAGCTCAGGTCATGATCTCAGGGTCCTGAGATTGAGCCCTGCGTTGGGCTCCATGCTCAGCACAGACTCTGCTTGTCCCTCTCCCTCCTCCACTGCCCCTCCCCCTACTTGCGCTCTCTCTCTGTTTCTCTCTTTCAAATAAATAAAATCTTAAAAAATATATAATTACTGAGTAGTATTCCATTGTATGAAAACATTACAGTTTTTAAATCTATTTTCCTGTGGATAGATGTGGTTGGCAGCTTCTGTCATGCATTCCCAGTGATCCTCACCTCTTGCTAACCATACCCTTGAGGAATCCCCTTCCTTTGATCATGGGTTGGACTTCATGACATTCTTTTAATGAACAAAATATAGCAAATATGATGGAATGTTGCTTCCAAGATTTGGATGTGGAAGACTTGACTTCCATCTCTCTCTCTTTCTCTCTCTCATGTTCTTCTTGCTTGCTTGCCCTAACGAAGCAAGCTGCCATGTTGTGAGCTACCCTATGGAGAGGTCTACATGGCAAGGAACTGAGGGAGACCTCCAGCCAACAGTCAATGAGGAACTCAGGCCATCATTCCAATAGCCTGTGAGGAACTGAGTCTTGCCAGCAACCATGGGAGTAAACTTAGAAATAGATCCTTCCCCAAGCTGAGCCTTGAGATGACAGCAGCCCCAATCAACAACTTCACTGAAGCCTCATGAGAGAAGGGACTGCTTTTTTTTGCTGAGATTCTTGACTCACAGAAACTATGAAATAATAAATATTGTTTTAATCCATTAAGGTTTTGGATAATTTGTTTTATGTAGCAACGGGTAACTGTTGCAATAGACATTTGGGTTGCTTCTAATTTTTTGACTATTGTAAGTAAGACTGCTATGAACATTCTTGTGTCTTTTTTGAACTTGTTTTATTCAAAATGTATTTCCTAAAAATAGCATGGAGTTGGGTCTTTCCTCCCTCCCACCCCCAGTCTGACAATCTTTACCTATTTTTTTTTCAATCTTTACCTTTTAATTCGAATGTTCAGTCTACTTGAACTTAATGTAATTATTCATATGGTTGGATTTAAGTTTACCATTTCATCATCTGTTTTCTATTTATTCCATTTGTTCTTTTATGTTTCTTTTTTCTTGCCTTCTTTTGGGCAATATCGATCACTATTTAATATTTCCTTCGATTTCATCTATTAACATTTTTAACTGTATCTCTTTAGTGTTATTTTTTAGCAGTTGCTCTAAAGATTATAATATCCATCTTTAATTTGTCACTAACTTCAAATAATATTATGCTATTTGACAAACGATGTGAGACTCTACAACTGTGTACTTCTATTGACTACCCCTGTCTTTTGTGCAGTTGTTGTCATATGTTACTTCTACAATATACTGCTACACTTTTTTGTGTTAAATATATTTAAATACATAAAGTATACTTAAAGCAAGAAGAATAGTAGTGTATCATGGAATATAGATCTATATAGCAAGCACGATAACAATATATATAATTTAAAATGACATCTCAGATTTACCTAAATATTTACAGGTTTTGGTGCTCTGCATTCTATCCTGGAGATCCAGGATTTCATGTGATAACATTTTCCTCAGTTTCACCTTGAAAAATTTCTCTTAGCATTTCTTGTAGTGCAGATCTGTTGCAGAGAAATTCTCTTCATCTTTGTCTGCCTGAAGATGTCTTCATTTTGACTTCATTTTTGAAGGTTGTTTTTGTATATTTAGAATTCTGAGTTGAGAGTCTTCCTTCTCCTAGCATTTTAAAGGTGTCATTCCCTTGTCTTCCAGCCTTTATTGGTTTGGGGTTTTTTTTAGATTTTATTTAATTAATTAATTAATTAATTATTTTATTTGAGCAAGACAGAGGGAGAGTGCAAGCAGGGGGAGGGGCAAAGGGCTCTATTTCATGTCCCTGAGATCATGACCTGAGCTGAAGCCAAGAGTCAGATGTTTAACCGACTGAGCCGCCCAGGCGCCCCTGGCCTTTATTGTTTTTTGTTTTTGGTAAGAAATCAGTCATAATTCACATTTTTTTCCCCTGTATATATGTCTTTTTTATAGTTTGTTTTTAAGATTTTCTTGTTTTTGGTTCTTAGCAATTGGACTATGATCTTAGGTGTGTTTTCTTTGTGCTTATCCTGTTAAATTTTACTGAGCTTCTCGGATCTGTGGGTTTGTTTTTTTTTTTAAGATTTTATTTATTTAAGAGAGAGAGAGCAAGCAAGAGAGAGAGAGAGAGCACAAGCAGGATGAAGGGAGGCACCTGGGCGCCTGAGCCAGAGAGAGTGGCAGAGGGAGAGGGAGAAGCAGGCTCTGCACCGAGCAGGGAACCCGATGCGGGGCTCGATCCCACGACCCTGAGATCATGACCTGAGCCGAAGGCAGACGCTTAACCATCTGAGCCACCCAGGCGCCCAGAAACCATAGTTCTGAATAAGGCTGGCACCTGGGTTTCTTCTTTGCTCCAGGTTTGATGGAGGTGCTGTTCTTGTTCTTTAATACAATATTTGAGCCAAGAATGCTGGCAGAAAGCACAAAGGGAGAAATGCCAAGGAGTGCAAAGCCTGCAGAAAGCAATCTTTCCAACCAAGTTAGAGTTTTGTCTCCATGGCCAATCATTGTCAATGTAATTAGAATCCTGGTTTATTATAAATGGATATAACTCAGGAATAGCCAGATGGAAGAGCTGCAGAGGGCAAATATATAGAAAGGTGTGTGGAGCTTCCATTCCTTCTCTAGGTGAGGCGCTCTCCCTGCACCTCCATGTGTTCACCAAATTGGAAGCTCCTTTGAAAATTCTTGACCACTAACTCCTCACATACTTTTGTCTCATTCTTTCTCTCCCTTCCTTATAGGGATCCAGTGACTTATATGTTAGACTCTTTGTTGTTGTCCTACAGCTCCTGGATCCACTGTTCCACTTTTTTAAGTCTTTTTTTCTTTATGTGTTTCCACCTTTTGTCAAGTTGATCCTTGCCTCTGTTATGTCCAGACTGCTGTTGAACCCATCAGATTGATATTTCATATTTTTTAAATTTCAAGCATTTCCAGTGAGTTCTTTTTTTTTTATAGATTTCATCTCTCTGAAGAAATTTTCCATCTATTCATGCACATTCTCTATTTTTTCCACTAAATATTGAATATGTTTAAAATAATTACTTTAAAGTTCTGACCTTTGGTGTGTAATTTCATCTTTGGGCTTCCTCTGTTTGACTATCTTGACCTTGGGTGGCGTTTTCTTGCTTCTTTATGTGTTTTGTAATTTTTTTATCATACACCAAACATTTTGTGCAAAACAACAGTAAAGACTAAAATAAACAATATTGCTTTCTCTGTCATGCTGCTTGTCTGGTTGGTGGGGTCAATCTAATCTATGGATTTCACTTCTCCCCTCTGCTCTGCTAGTAATGAAAGCAGCTGAGGGTCTCATCTTCTAGGATGGGCTTATCACTTTCTGGAATTTAACTTAGGGTTTTTTTTTGGGGGGGTGTCCTTGGTTCTCAGATTTTTTTAATTGGGGTATATTTGACATACAGAATTATATTGGTTTCAGGTGTTCTAATATGTTTTTTAAAGCTATGACTTTGTGGCTAGTATCTTGTTTTCATCAGTAGATTTGGAGTTAGTTTCTCTTATGACTTTCTAAATTTTAGGGGTGCCTGGGTGGCTCAGTCCATTAAGCACCTGCCTTTAGCTCAGGTCCTGGGATTGAGCCTTACATGGGGTTCCCTGCTCAGTGGGGAGTCTGCTTCTTCCTCTCCTTCTGCTTCTCCCCACTGCGTGTGCTCTCTCTCTCTCAAATAAATACATAAAATCTTTCAAAAAAATTAGAAAAAGACTTTCTAAATTTTAATTTGAAATGGAATTACTCTTTTTTTCTTAATATATTTAATTGTGCATGTGATAGGCAAATGTGGACTTATGTAGCTCAAAAGTCAGTTTTTCTCTCCATTTAGAAGGTCAGGAAAAATTGTGAAGGATGTTAAACTGGGCAAAAGCTTCCTGGTGGCATTGTCAATGGAATATTAGGTATTGTCTAGTACACCCTCTGAGTTAATCTGACTATAAAGTTGCTTTTTATTGTCTTTGAGCTATTTCACAACTTTGTAAATTAAATAAAATTGATAATAATGCACATTATTCTTGTCAATAGAGATGCAAATTAGTTTTGTCCAATGGAGATGCAATTGGTTATTGTCCTGTGGATATTGGTCAGTTTTTTGTGTGTGAATTACTTTATTTCCACGTTCCTAATTGCCTATATCTGTGTCTGCTCTTTGGATTAGCCTTTGAACTCTTCTTTAAAAATTTTTTTTTTTTTTTAGATTTTATTTATTTATTTATTTATTTATTTATTTATTTTTTTTAAAGATTTTATTTATTTATTTGACAGAGAGAAACACAGCGAGAGAGGGAACACAAGGAGGGGGAGTGGGAGAGGGAGAAGCAGGCTCCCCGCAGAGCAGGGAGCCCGATGCGGGACTCGATCCCAGGACCCTGGGATCATGACCTGAGCTGAAGGCAGTCGCTTAACCAACTGAGCCACCCAGGCGCCCGATTTTATTTATTTTTTTGAGAGAGAGAGACAGAGATAGTGAGAGAGAGGACAAGTGGGGAGGAGAGGGAGAAGCAGGCTCCCCGCAGAGCAAGGAGCCCAATGCGGGACTCGATCCCAGGACCCCGGGATCATGACCCGAGCCGAAGGCAGACACTTAACCAACTGAGCCACCCAGGCGCCCTAGCCTTTAAACTCTTGTTAGCTTTTTTCCCCCCTCTTTAAAAATTTCACTGGATTCCTGATTAATTAATGAGTTAAATAAAAATCTTTGATATCTGTTCATCTTATATTTATTTGAGAGTTGTGACTATACCCATTATAAAAATTCTTTTAACATGGGTCACCTTCCTCTAGGATGTTGTTAGTCTGAAATCTTTTGCTCTGTCTGCTTCTTCAAGTTGCACATGGACCACTTACTTTGCTGCAATTTCTGGGCTTCTTGGGTGCAGGCTTTCAATAGTATATTATTCCTTCCACTTGAGAATCAGGTAAATATGCATTAAGCCTCACTTCCACACACCACTCTTTTCCTTTATTCTCTATAACACTACTATTTAAGGTTATAAAAGGTTTTTAGACTTTACTGAAGGATATGGTAGGTAGCTGACAATTATCATTTGTGACTAATCAGGATTTTTTGAATACCTTCTTCATATTTTGATAACAGTAGAAATCTTTCCATTTTATTTTTTTTATTTTTTTTATTTTTTTAAGATTTTATTTATTTGTGAGAGAGAGAATGAGAGACAGAGAGCATGAGAGGGAGGAGGGTCAGAGGGAGAAGCAGACTCTCCACTGAGCAGGGAGCCCGATGCGGGACTCGATCCTGGGACTCCAGGATCATGACCTGAGCCGAAGGCAGTCGCTTAACCGACTGAGCCACCCAGGCGCCCGAAATCTTTCCATTTTAGTGGAGAATTAAAAAACATAATTCCCAGCTTCCTTGCTGCTGGGTGCAGATATGTGATGTAAATTATGCCCGTCAGATGCATCCCATGAGACAGGCACACAAATGAGCTACTTGGTAAAAGAGGCAGGACACAGAGCATCCATTTTACTGCCACAAAGCTAAGCAGAAGCAGTGTTGTTCTGGGGCTGGCTGCTGTGACCAACTTCTCCATCATGACAGATGTTGCAACGGTCTATTTTAATAGGGCTGAAGGGGTGCACGAGATCAGTATAATAATGGCCTTCAATGAATCACGCCCCTGTGCTTCTGTCCCGTGTGATGTAACCTTGCACTCACTTCATCAAGTAATGAGTTATTTCTCCACCCTCTGGAACCACGGCTGGCCTTGACCAAACTAGGCACCTAGTTTAACCTATTGAAAAATGCAGGACTTCATGGAGGAGAAATAGTGCTTTCTAGCCAACAGTCAGCACTGTGGACTCAGAAATGTAGTGAGGGTGAGTCTTAACTATGGAGAACAAACTGATCAGGAAAGGCCTCTCTGGGCAGGTAATATTTAAGTTTTGATCTGAATCATGTGAAGGAAACAGCCTTGTAAAGATCAGTGGCCAAGTGTGCCAGACAGATGAGAAGAGTGGAATAAAAATTATGGGGCAAGGATAAACTTGGTCTGTTCTTCAGGAACAAAAAGGAGACCAAGAAGATGGAGCTAATGAGAAGGAAAAGCAGGCCATGGCCAGTATTGTGTAGTTCTGTAAGCCATTTCAGGAGTATGGCGTTTAGTCTGTGTGCAGTGGGAAGCTATTGGTGTGTTTTTTTTTAAATTTTATTTTATTATGTTATGTTAATCACCATACATTACATCATTAGTTTTGATGTAGTGTTCCATGATTCATTGTTTGCGTATAACGCCCGGTGCTCCATTCAATACCTGCCCTCTTTAATACCCATCACCAGGCTAATCCATCCCCCCACCGCCCTCCCCTCTAGAACCCTCAGTTTGTTTCTTAGAGTCCATAGTCTCTCATGGTTCATCTCCCCCTATTTGTTTTTAAGCAGGAGATATCATGATCTCATCTAGGTTTTTAAAAGATCCCTTTGGAGTTTATTCAGAGAATAACTTGTGGTAGGTTAAGAGGGGCAACAGGGAGTCATGTAAGGAGGCTACCACAGTTGTCCAGGGAGAGGAGATGGGATGGTGGCATGGACAATGGTGGTAACAATGGAGAAGAAGAAGCAGTGTACTGATTTGGGACTTTTTGGAGGTTTGCTCTTGAATTTGATAAGCAGAAGGAAGAGATATGAGCTTTCAAGGATAACTGAATGAGTCCAAGTCCTTTATTCACCTTTGTTATCAGCTAAGCCTTTGTCAAAGAAAAGGGTGTAGAAACAGACTCAAAGGTCTTGTTTATAGCTATTGAGTAGAATGTGAAGGTGGAGAATGCTGTGTCCTTGGATGGAGATTGTCCATGGAAACATTGAGTATTTCCTTGAGGAAGGGAGTGCCCTGTTTACTAATACTTAATATGTCCAGGGCAGATACTAAAACAGACCAGCAGAAGGTACACAGAATCTACCTGTGCCAGCAACACCAGAAGTTGAAGATACCAACACAAAAAGAACTTCTGGGCTTTATTTTAGATGCATCAGTGACTGAGATGTAGAGAGACAATGGGACATGACTAATGAAAGTATTTTTGAGAGGCGCCTGGGTGGCTCAGTAGGTTAAACAGCTGCCTTTGGCTCAGGTCATGATCCCAGGGTCCTGGGATCGAGCCCCATGTTGGGCTCCCTGCTCCGCAGAGAGCATGCTTCTTCCTCTTCCTTTCCCTGCTGTTCTGCCTACTTGTGCTCTCTCTCTCTCTCTGTCAAATAAATAAAATCTTAAAAAAAAAAAAAAAAGAAAGTATTTTTGAAAACATCTTCTAAGAGAAGCATCATGTTGTCTACCAGAGCACTTTTCTAGCCAAATAGGAAAAGCATGAGTGCCTTATGGGCAAGGATCATGTCTTAAGTCATCTTTGAATTCCTACTCAAGGTTTAGCACTATACTTGACATACAGTAAACCCTAAGGTTCAACATGTATTGAATGAATAGCTCAAGCAGAGAGAAAAATAGCCATAGTCTTGGATGATACCCAGCCCTTTGTGCTCTGTATCTTCAACATCAAATTTGCATTTTATGGTTTGGCTTTGGTCTTATTAATAAATCTCTCTTTCCTTGGAAACATGGGGTCATGGTCAATTTCTTTACTCCATTTGCTTGATTAAGCCCAATTCTCCGAAGTATACTTCAAAATTAATTCATGTTTTTAGTTCTGTTGCAAATTTTGTATCATTTGATAACTCATCTCCACCTCAATTCTGTTTGCATATGTAAATAAACATACTTTATAAATACTTTCTTCATTTATTGAAGAAATCATAAACCTTAGTTGAATAAAAATTAGAAAATACAAGTAAATAAAGGTAGAAAATAAAGAGATGACTTTACTTGCAAAGGAACTTTATATATTTATGTAGAAGCTTTTTTCTTGTACACACACACACACACATACAAACACACACACATTTGGGAGGGGACCAAAATGGGATCACTCCAGACTTAATATTCTGCAGTTGTATTTAAATACTATTTTAAAATTTAATTAATAAATGAGAAGAATTTTAACTTTTATTTTATTTTAATTTTTTAAAGATTTTATTTATTTATTTGACAGAGAGAGACACAGCGAGAGAGGGAACACAAGCAGGGGGAATGGGAGAGGGAGAAGCAGGCTTCCCGCTGAGCAGGGAGCCCGATGCGGGACTCGATCCCAGGACCCTGGGATCATGACCTGAGCCGAAGGCAGACACTTAACAACTGAGCCACCCAGGCGCCCCAAACTTTTATTTTAAATGTTAGTCTGCTTATTTCCTTTTTTTTCTTTTCCCTGAGAGTAGCTTATCTATTTATTTATTTATTATTTTTTTGTAAAACTATTCTATGGACCCAACTGGAAAACATGAATTAAAAATCAACTAAATAAGATGTCAGCCCATAGTTGTATGGAGCAACTTTGTAGAGAGGACTCAATCATCTGGCCAGCAGTTGAACTAGATGACCTCCGAATTCTCCAGCTCTGAGATTCTGTGGCTGATGGCAGGTGGCAGGAATTTGTAGGTGGAAGGGACTGATGGACTAATTTAAAGGAATTGTGGGAAATTAGATTGGAAAGTGAGGCTCAGCCCGGTTGCATCTATATCTCGGATCCAAGACTGGGTGTGTAGTTGTATGTTGGGAGAAACTTGTGGGAACATATCTGCATAAAAGAAGAGTGCCAGGCCAGGAATCTTCTTCCTTTTCTTCTTCCTTCTTCCTCTTCTCTTTCCTCTTCCTCTTTTCTTTACTTTTACACAAAATGATCAAGATCTCTCACCTTCCTGAGTCTCCTCTTTCTTGGATTCCCATATGAAATGACTGTAACTCACTTCCCAAAAAATGAGGGGAAGTTCAATGTGAGATACACAAATCTGTCTTCTCTTTTCCCATCAATCTGAAAACAGCAACTCTTCGTAAAAACAGTCACTGATTTTACCTACATCATTCTACAATGTTATACAAAGACTCACATGCAAATAAGACTAAAATGTTTAATTGTGGTAAAATACACATAAGTAGAATTTACCATTAACCATTTTTTAAGTGTATAGTTTACACTTTACAGTTTAGTGGTATTAAGTACATTCTCATTGTTGTGCAACCATCATCACCATCCAGCGTGAGAACTCATGTCATCTTCTCAAGCTGAAACTCTACCCATCAAACAATAACTCTCCATTTTCCCCACCTCCCACCCCTGGCAAACATGATTCTACTTTCTGTCTCTAAGAATTAGATGACACTAGGTACCTCACATAAGTGGAATCTTACAATATTTGTTCATTTCTGATGAGCTTCTTTCTCTTTCTTTCTTTCTTTCTTTCTTTTTTCTTTCTTTCTTTTTTAAGACTTTAAGTAATCTCTACACCCAATGTGGGCTTGAACTCATAACCCCGGGTCTCATGCTCTACTGACTGAGCCAAGCAAGCGCTCCTTGACCAGCTTATTTCACTTAGCATAATGTTCTCAAGGCTTATCCATGTTATAGCCTATGTCAGTATTTACTTCCTTTTTACAGTTAAATAATATTCCATTGTGTGTGTGTGTGTATATATATATATATACACACATACATGTATATATATTGTTTTTGCTTATTCATTCATCTCACTAAAAGTTTTTGAATGATAATCCTGTAATCTGCTTTTGGATGGAATCCTATAGATTACAGGAAAAGTTACCACCATTCCACTTGAAAGTTTCCCAACACTTCCAGATTTTATTTGATAGCCTAGAATTCCTTGGGGTGTTTTTTGTTTTTTTTTTATTCTCAGATATAGCTGCTGTTGTTGTCCCAGGAAGTAAGGCATCTTAGGGCCAGAGCTGTGGTGTAAATAGGAAGAGTGAGGTTAGGCCCATAAACTGGTTCATATTACTTTGTTCCATGAATATTCTCAGGTCACTCCTCTGTGGAAGGTACCACCTTAGTCACTCTGGTGGTCACTCTTCCCACAATGGCCATATGCCCACTTGGTGGAGAGAGTGGACATACGTGCTAAAACAGTAGGCTTAATACTACTGAGGCTCTGTGCCGCATAGCCAAGTAGATGTTGAAGAGAAGTTGTGCATTTCACTCATACACAGGTATTGCCATGAATCAAGAAACAGCAGAAGATGGTCAAGTAACTTTTTGGTCTGCGCGCCCCCCACCCCCACCCCGCCCCCGCCCCCGCCCCTGCTTCTGATAGCTTGGGTTTTGCGAGCATGTCGTCAATTAGCTTCAGAAGAGGACCCGGAAGATTGCTTCTTCTGATGTTCTTTCCCTTTACCTCATGAATTCCCCTGAATCTCGTGCTACCATCATGGTATTTTGGGTAGGGTTCTCTCCATATTTTGGGCAGGGCACTGCACCACACAGAATGATGCAGTGAGAATTAATTTTCTCCTTTCAGACACTTCCACATGTTATCACAGTTGTCAAAGCAGATGGTAAACAGGGCTGCTGCTGAGTCACAGCATCCTCTGTTGCACACCCTCTCCTACATGAGTCCAGAGAACTGATGTAATTTCTCCAAAGATTTTTTGGAAAACAGTGACTTTTTGGTGTTTCCCAGTAATATTACTTTGGTTTGTGGCCATAAAAGCATAAAATTTGGCTCTAATTTTAATGAGCATTTATGGAACTATTTTTCCCTTATTATTTTCTTCTAGGTTTCTCCTCGCTATCCGTATCTAACGTCTCTGAAGTGGTAGTGGGCTCCAAGAAGTTTCAGACAATAGAAACCAATCCCAAGATTAATAGTATATAAAAGATTGTGTACTTTTTCCCAAGAAATGAAACAAATCAGTATGAAATATGAGAAAGTATAATTTTTCTAGACTTTCACGTCTCTACCATAGCAGGGAGCTTCCCTTGTGAATAGTTCTTTTTTTTTCTTCCAGAGAGAGGTTTATTAGAAGGAAGCTAGTTCAACTACCTTAGGAAATTGATGGAAGTCCATCTCTTTGAGTCATGGTGCGTAACTCAGTGGGAGTCGATTCCACACAGGGTTTCAGTGACGATGATCTCACTATTTTATGCTTCATGTCTACACTTTAATTTATGTACCAAGCTTGCTTTCCCTGATGAACAAAGTCCTGTCTAAGACACAGTTGATCTTGTGTTTTCATATGTCCCCTTTCCCTTCCAGTTAGAGATGAATCACACTCTTCACACTTTGGCGTGTAGTACTTGTTAATTAGTTTAACCAGTCAAAAATGCTGTGACTTGAGATTGTTATGGCAGTTGTTACTTGACATCTACAAGTATAACCAGTAATAAGTGCACATTAGCTGAAACCCTCAGGCAGTAGTATAACATTTCTGGAGGAGACTGGTCCACAACAGCAAGTATGTGGGTCCTGCTGTTCTTCTGCCTTCCAGGTAGGGGTAAGGAAATAAACCCTTAGATACCATAAGACAAGGGTGGAAAAAGGATGAGCTCTCCTGAAGTCTCTCCCCTACTGGAATACCAAGATACCATCTAACTTAAGTCTTTAGTAGTTGGCTGTGGGGTTTGGTGTGGTCTAAGCCATTTGTCCTGTGCCAAGATGCTTATTAAAAATGTTTGGCTCCTCCATGAAGCCCTATTGTACTCAAGTTTATCTGGAGA
Source organism: Neomonachus schauinslandi (assembly GCF_002201575.2). NCBI lineage: Eukaryota > Metazoa > Chordata > Mammalia > Carnivora > Phocidae > Neomonachus > Neomonachus schauinslandi. Next base: position 115,240,484 of record NC_058405.1, on the reverse strand, counting down.
TTTGGGTAGGAATGGGGTTGATGGTCTTCATAATTTATAAAGTTGAGAGTACTGATAAAAGAAGTAAAGCTTTGAAAACTTTGAAAGCCTGCTCATGGTCATCATGAACAACTTTACTTGGAGCACCGATCAGATCAAATGTCAGTCTGGCTGTACATTTAAGCAAGCTCTGTTAAATGGGAACATGAAACATTACTGTACACTTATGTGTACAAGTGCTGTTTCCTTCATGAAATGAATAAGTGTAACTGTAAGATGCATACACACACACACACACACACACACAGTTATTTCCTTAGGTTAGTGTTCTAATTTCATTTAAAATTTCATTTAAACCATGCTCCTTAAACTTGGTTCCCTGGACTCCCAGGAATCTATGAATGGCTTGGGGGTGAGGTCAGATACCTGAATTTGAATGCACAATTTATTGTGGCTATAGATGTTTCTGGGAAAAGAGTCCCTAGCTCTTATCAGAGTCTCAAAGATGTCTGTCACTCCCTCACTCTCTAAGTGGTTTGAAATGTCTGAGTTAGGAGGTATATAACTCAGTTCTCTTGTTCTCGATTATTCTCAATTATTCAGTCAACCAATTTTCATTAATAAATATAGGATAAGTGACTGTTTAAGAGAGACACTGTATTTGGCATTTAGGGAGAGACAAAGATAGAGTACAATTCTTGATTTCCAACTTCTTGGGAAAAATTGCATAGTAGTCCAATTAATGATGCAAGGCTGTAAATGGGCCTAGTAAGTGGAATGGGCAAAACATGCTAAAATAATTTAGTGGGGAGGTATCACTGTCCCTTGGTTTGTTGGACAGGAGCTTAAGTTGAGCCTGGAGATGAATGAACAAAGCCTGACTCTGGTGTTCAGCCAATATACTCTGGGTGTTCAGATGTTAAATAATGAAATATTTTTTGTGCCAATTGATTGCCATCTTCCTCCATGCCCACCCCAGTGTCTCCAGTGCCCTGGCCATACCTGTCCCTATATCAGGAATTCCCACCACTTCCCCTCTCTCCTCCCATCTTCCTAGGATTTAACAACTGTACGACTAATGCCTGGCTCAGAAAGAATTCTCTAGGACACTGCTCCAGCTCTTTGGCTAGAGCCTTTCTGATGGCTCAATGTCCATCCTGCAGTTATTAATATTAGTTGTTAATATTTTGGGTATCGCCACTGCATTTAAATTATAATGTGTTTTTGTTGGAAGATCACTTGTATGATTGTGCGACTGAAATGATAAGAAGGAGAGGGAAAACATCTCAGGAAGGGGAAATGGTGAGAGGGAGAAGAAGCCCAATTTGTTGATAAGACCGTTCTGGAGTTGGATAGCTGAGTAATTAGTTGGATACAGAGAAGGGGAATAATAAATCCTAAAGTTAAAAAGAAAAGCTATAGGGGCGCCTGGGTGGCTCAGATGGTTAAGCGTCTGCCTTCGGCTCAGGTCATGATCCCAGGGTTCTGGGATCGAGTCCCGCATCGGGCTCCCTGCTAGGCGGGGAGCCTGCTTCTCCCTCTGCCTCTGCTTCTCTCTCTCTCTCTGACTTTCATGAATAAATAAATAAAACATTAAAAAAAAAAAAAAAAAGAAAAGCTATAGCCAGCTTGTTGCGCCAACAGTTTGGGGTGGGGAGCATGGAAGGGAGAGTGGGTTCTTGCACTCTGGAGCTTGGGCTGTATAAGTTGGATGGCATCTGCAAGTGCTTAGGTGTGGAATGACATGATGAAAGTAACACTTTTAGGAGAATAATCTGGCAGGGGTGTTCAGGATGAAAGGACAAAGGGAATCATTAGCAGGGTAAATTCCGAATGTAAATTAGCCATCATGAAAAGCCTTGTGGAAATGAAACAATCCACTGTGAATTTTAATGCAAGAATGTGTGGTGGAAAAGAGACACCGGCTATGGCACATGAATAAAGAACATTTGAAATGGAGTCTTAAGAAACCTGGGCCATCTTGTCACATTGTCCCTTAGTGGAGGGCAGATCAGGGTGGTAGCCACAGAAGGGAGCCCTGTGAAGAGCAGGGAAAATTGCACTGTTGCTTGGGGTACCTTCAGGGTAGAAGGATGGAGACTATATCACAAAAATGCCACTCAGCAATTATGTCTTTCCTATGTAAAGTTCATAAGATAATATGACAAAAATAGTTGAGACAGAGAGAGAATGAATGGATCTTAGGCTTATAATTTGATTGTTGACTTGTTCTTACTTGTTCTATCCAATTCTAGACGGGCAACGAAGCAAGTCTTGGCAGCCCAGAATCCCTCCCTAGCACACGTTGCGCAATCCTAGGGAACACCAGCAGGCCTTGTATGGTATACATCCCATGTGGTTATATGCAATTGCCTTTGTGACCCCATGAGATCTTAAATTTTTTTAACTTGTCTAGTTATTTTCTCCTATCCCACAATCACCCCTGAAAATCAGTCCTTCTAATTGGAGCTTAAGACCAGAAGACAATATTAATATTATTATTTTACTTTGCATTTACTGTTCAAAAAGTGTTTTTATGTATATTAGTTCATTTAATCCTCACAAAACACCCTATAATTGTTAGGTAAACATTATTATCTTCATTTTGCATTTGAGGAAACTGAGAAACTGAGTTTCAGAAAGTTAAAGGGGAATATGGTTAGAACTCACATTTTTTGAGCAACTATTATATGCCAGACCCATTATGTAATGGTTCATGCCCAGGTTCACGGAGCTAGTAAGGGTTCAGCCTGGTTCTCCTGGTGGTTTAAGGTGGTGACAAGCAATCTACCAGCCATTGTTCATCCACCTGAGAAAACTTTGCTTTGAGTATTGGCACCAAAACTAGAGTTCTTATTCTTCAAATGGTTGAAAAACAGCTGAGGTCAACCTCCCAAAAGGTTTTAATGTTTCCATTCCAATTCATAAGCAATAAGGAATCAACCAAGCAATAAGATCCAAGGGACACTTTTTTGTTTTATTTTTACTGGGGATGAAGCCTGTTTTTATTTGTAATTTTTCTGGAGGAGTTTAAGGGTGGAAGGGATGAATTACCTCTGGTTTTCTGTTCCAACATCATCAAAATGCCCCAGTAGATATTATGTTATTAAAATGAATGCTGTGTGTGAGAGCATTCTATCTTATTACATTATATACTAGGACAAAGGATTTAGAATAAATTGAAATGAATAATTAATGAAGGGAAAAGAATGTTTCTTTCAAGTTTCCCAGATACGCTAGTCTTGTTCTTACCCCCCACCCTGCTGACTTCTCCTTACTTCCTCTTTCCATTTTTTGCATCATCTTTACCTGTTCACTCATGGTTTATTCTTTCCTTTCCATTTTAGAATAGCTATGATGGCAGCCTAGCTGCCGATAAGGAGCCTTTGTTCTCTCAAAGAGATGGCATGAAGACAGGAACAGCTGTTGCTCTTTCTACCATGAGCTTCTGGTAATGCCTTGCCTTCAATCCATGGACCCACCCACCGGGCTGGCAAACAGGAAAAGGGCCCTATGATCACTGACTAAGCCAGGACAAGGAGAGCCCCACAGTATACAGTACCCTTCCACTGGAATGACCATTTCTGGTCACTCTCTGCTCTTTTAGTGAACTGGTTAGTCTGCAGCCTCGCTACTCAGAGTATAGTCCAAGAACCAGCACCATCAGCATCACCTAGGCAATGTCTGAAATACAGAACCTTTACCCCAAACTTGTGGAATCAGAATCTGCATGTTAACAAGACCCTCAGATCTAACTGGACATTAAAGTTTGAGAAGTACTAGTCCACAGGATGTCCTTTTGCCCACAAACACGTTTTTTCTTTCTTACAACTTTAGCACATGCTGCAAGGAAAATCAACAAATATCATACACTGTACTGAGATACATCTTAGTGAAAATAATATTCTTACATCTAACTAAGTTCACTAATACCAAGAAAACAAACTTAACTTAGAACAAGAAGTTGAACTCTTTTGCCTGGTTATGTTATTAATATGCCGATTAGATCAGTGAACTTCCTTGTTGCAATGATTTGACACCTCTTTTGGATTACTATTTAAACCAAAAAAATTATCAAAAACAACTTACTCAAGCACCAACCCAAATCTTGCTTTTTGGTAATTTCTACAACTCCTCATATAGCCCCTCAGGCAAAAACAAACTAGAAATTCCCAAATCAAAAAACAAAGATGATAATCAAAATAAATTTCTTCTAACATTTTTTTAGCTGTTTTCAGTATGTTTATGCATGTTCTCTTAACAGCTGACCTCCCTGAGAAGCTACATTAATTTATTTGAATGCTTTGCCTGATTCTTTCTCATTTGGGAATTTTGGTGATAACACAATCAGAATTTAATATTTTGATTTTGCCAACGTTCTGAGGCTATGTTATTTTTAAACACCCTGGGAATCTCAAGATTTTTTTTAGTTTTTTCTTTCCTGTGATTTTTAAGTTCAAGCCTAACAGTTTGGTTAATCCTTTCATCAGTTCAGCCTAAGAGAGTTCTGTCAGAAGCAGTATTCAGTTTGCAATTAGGAAGCAAAGCAAGAAAACATCAGCAATATTCTCAGATTTCTTTAATTCCCTTAATATATGATTGAGGTTTACTGCTTGCTGTCTTTCAGGCTTGGATATTAAGAATTGATGTTTAGGGCGCCTGGGTGGCTCAGATGGTTAAGCGTCTGCCTTCGGCTCAGGTCATGATCCCAGGGTCCTGGGATCGAGTCCCACATCAGGCTCCCTGCTCCTTGGGAGCCTGCTTCTCTCTCTCTCTCTCTCTCTGTCTCTCATGAATAAATAAAAAAAATAAATAAATAAGATAAAATCTTTAAAAAAAAAAAAAAAAAAAGAATTGATGTTTATTTTTGAGCCTCTAGTTCATGAGCAAGGATTCTAACTTAATTGTTCCCCGTTCCAGCATTGGAAAGAATTGATGTTTATTTCTGAGCCTCTAGTTCATGAGCAAAGATTCTAACTTAATTGTTCCTCTTTCCAGCATTGTCAAAGACAATATGTCAAATAAATAAATAAAATCTTAAAATCTTTATACTTTAACAAAACAGAATTTTCTAACTGATCAATTGTGTTTACATGATAAATGAGTGGCCCAGGGAAGATTCAAGAAGATAATGTCCTTTATTCTTTATCCTTATTATTATTTTCCTTGGATTAACTTTTATTTATTTATTTTTTTAAGATTTTATTTATTTATTTGACACAGACAGAGAGAGAGAGAGCACAAGCAGGGGGAGCCAGAGAGAGAGAGAGAAGCAGGCTCCCTGCTGAGCAGGGAGCCCAATTTGGGGCTTGATCCCAGGACTCTGGGATCATGACCTGAGCTGAAGGCAGACAGACGTTTAATCGACTGAGCCACCCAGGCTCCCCTTAACTTTTTTTTTTAAATGTTTGATCTGTCTCACAATATTTTATTCACTTATACGAACTTACTCATACAAACTAATATGAAAACTCAGACAAAGGGGTTATAACATTGGGTCCAGAGTATTTGACTTCTCCTCTTGCATCCTGCCACTAGTTAGAAATAAGTAGCTGTATAGCATGTACTAGGTATAGTTATTGGACTAGTAACTGTAGGTGGTGCAAAAAAAAAAAAAAATCTTTGCCTTAAAAGTAGTTCTGTACGTGGGAAGACAAAGGAGAAGAAATGTGTAAGAAAAAAATGGAAAAGAAAATCTCTCCAGTGTATAAAATGGTAACAGCCACTATTTACTGAGCTTACCGTGGGTAAGGCACTGTGCTTAGCCCTTGACGTATACCATGTATCTCATTCACAACAGCTCCATTTTACAGCTGAGGAAACCAAGGGCAGGGAACTTCAGTAACTTGAAATTGGTACTGAAATCCCCATCTGATATCAAATCATGCTCTGGCTGCGTAGTGTTGCTTGCTTGATAGAGAGTAAGGGATGGGATACATATTTTGCTTTACTTTTTAAAAAAATCAGCTGCTTACTATTTTATTTTTTCCAGCTTTAGTGAGATAAAGTTGGCATATAACACTGTGTAAATTTTAGGTGTACATCTTGTTGATATATTTATATATTGCAAAATGATTACTACCACAATGTTTTCCTTAACACCTTCATCACATCTCATAATGACCATTTCTTTTTTGGTGGTGAGAACATTTAAGATCCTCCTCCTGGGGCGCCTGGGTGGCTCAGTTGGTTAAGCGACTGCCTTCGGCTCAGGTCATGATCCTGGAGTCCCGGGATCGAGTCCCGCGTCGGGCTCCCTGCTCGGCGGGGAGTCTGCTTCTCCCTCTGACCCTCCCCCCTCTCATGTGCTCTCTCTCTCTCATTCTCTCTCTTTCAAATAAATAAATAAAATCTTAAAAAAAAAAAAAAGATCCTCCTCCTTAGCAACATTCCTTTACTTTTATATATTTCAGTTGCAAACCTCTTGAATCCCTCAGGATCTGGCACAATGCTGGGAGCATTGTAAGTATTCTAACTTCCCCAAGCAGGAACTGCAAACCAGGTCATCAGAATCTTGGCAACAGCAATATAAGCTTGAGGTACAAGACCTTTTCTAAAAGGAAGGACATAATATAATGGATTTCAGGTAGTTTCCTCATTTGCAAAGCCACAAAAGTCTTGGTGCCTCCCTAAATTGTTTCATGCCCCTGGGGTTTTCACCTCACCCTTGGTTTCAGTTGGCTTCCTATAACTTTAAGAGTCAACTCACTCTCTATCTCTTCTATAGAGGAAACTGACCTCCTGAGATAGAGGGGACCATTCGCTCCTTTGTGTTTTGCTAGTTCCTGTCTGTCACCTCTTCATAGCACACACTGTACTACATAAGTGGTGTGTGTGTGTGTGTGTGTGTGCACGCGCATGTGCTTGTGTTTGTGTGAATTTATAGAAAGGTCTGGGAGGAGTTCCTTGCCATCTGGTGGGGGAGATAAATACGTAACGTAATAAACATATCATGGCAGTGCAGATTTACATGAGATGTCTAAGGCATCTCATGTGTGACATAATATTCATTGAGTGTGTTATAGACATTCAATAGTTTTTATATTAGGAGATGGTATAATTTAGTGTAGGGAAGGAAAAAGTTTTCCTGTATGTCCTTAGGGTCCCTAGCTGGGTCTGAAAATTAAACTGACAAAGAGATTAGCAGGAGAAAAAGCATACAAATCTGTGTTTAATACAAGTTTTACATGACATGGGAACCTCCATAAGGAAATGAAGACCCAAGGAAACAGTTAGGCCTGGGTATTTGTATGCTAGTTTTAATGAAGACTGAACAGTCATGTAGAAATATGTTAAGATCAGAGAGTATGAGGCAATCTTAGTGAACTGAGGGAAACTTAGCAAGTCCTGCTTCTTAGGATTCTTCTCAGTGTCCCTTTGTCTTCAGAGATAAGAATGCTCCCTTTCTCTAGGTATAGGGAAGGCAACTCTCCTGGTAGAGTTTCATGACCTGTTTCAGAGGAGAAGGGTGGTGGTAGGGGAAAAGGTCAGAATGATCTTGCTTCTACTGTTTTCTCAAACTCCTTCAGTTTAAAATATTCAATATGCCATATTTTGAAGTAGCATGTCCTGAACCCCGTCATCAGTGGAGCATCACTCAAATTGCCCTATTAGAAACTCTTTGAGGTATTAATAGCTGCTTTGTGAGAAAAAGAATTTAGTGGTCAAATTATTGACCTCGAATAAATTCGAGGTTGAATAAAATTACACTTTTTAATGTGTGCTTTAATTTTTTCCCTGCAGTACCTTTCAGAATTCTTAATGTGCTGATGCGCATTATGAATCTCCAAAAGTGAATCCAGTATGCAACATTTTCCAATCATATTTGGCCATGGAATTCTTTCTTCTCTGGGCACCATAGAACACAGCATGGAGATACTTGATTTCCTGGTTGAGAGTGAAATATGGTATCAATGTCATCATATATTAATTGCTTGACTTTCATCACCTCTTTAAGCCTTAGTGTCCTCATCTGCACATGCAGGTAATTCCTATATTTCATATTGTTGACACAATACAAAAAGGTTATAAAATGTCCAGGAGTCCTCTGTAGATGAACAATTACGATTGTTAATAATAATATGTCCAACAGCTGACTGCTCATTGTTAGAACCCTCATCACTTTGCAGAGTACTGGATCTGAAGACTGTTACACATGACCCAGCTTTAGCATGTAGGTGGCCAAAAAAGGCTTCCCTACTACCTGTATCTTTTGCTCTTTAACAGGATCTGAGTCAATATTAGATCAGTCCTCTTCTGGTTATGGTCCTACTACTTATCATCATCTTATGAAAAAAATAAGATAAAGAAGAAGTAAGGTTGAACTAGATAACCTCTAGAGTTCATGCTTTCTAAAATTCTAAGGTGGAACAGAAGTAATTCTCAAGCTGCAACAGATGGAGTTACTGTACTTTCTAACTGGGCTGCTGAGAACAAAAGTCCTTGTCATGCACTACTTTATTTTTTTCACTTAGAAAAGCAACTTTATTCCCATCAGTATTCTTTTTTTTTTTTAAGATTTTATTTATTTATTTGAGAGAGAGAAAGAAAGAGAGAGTGAGAGAGCACAGAGGGTGAGGGAGAAGCAGGCTCCCCACTGAGCAGGGAGCTTGATGCGGGGCTCAATTCCAGGACCCTGGGATCATGACCTGACCTGAAGGCAGATGCTTAACGACTGAGCCACACGGGCACCCCTCCCATCAGTATTCTTGATATAAATGAATTTGACTTTTGTTAACCTGTTATTTTAGACCAGTGTATCTGTATCGATTATTATATATAACTCATAGCACTATATCCTAGAATGTATGCCTGGAAATCATTTTGGTACATCTCCTCCCTGACCTGTATTTATGAGCAAGTGCAGCTGTGAGGTGGTTCTTCGTGTAGGATTAAGAAACACTGCGGTTCTTGAAATAAGCCAGATGTTTTTATTTTCAGAGGAAAAGATGACACGTAGTGAAGTATTTATTTACAACTTCACAAGATTATAAGAAAACTTTCAAGGGACATGGGTCATAGAAACCAAGTGAACACCACAGCTTTCCCAACTTCATAGCCTAGAAGATGTTGCAAAAGACAAAAACCGACCTTGTACTGGCTGTAAATATTTGTAGATTGGGGTTATAATGACCAATAAATTACAGTGAGAGTTACTATCTTGAAGAGAGACTTCCACTTTGACCTTATCTGGTTTCTTTTTTTAAGATTTTTATTTATTTATTTGACAGAGACACAGCGAGAGAGGGAACACAAGCAGGGGGAGTGGGAGAGGGAGAAGCAGGCCTCCCGCAGAGCAGGGCCCGATGCAGGGCTCCATCCCAGGATCCTGATCCCAGGACCCTGGGATCCTGACCTGAGTGGAAGGCAAACGCTTAGCGACTGAGCCACCCAGGCGCCCCCTTATTTGGTTTCTATCCATTTTTTCAACAATATGTCCAGTAATATACACATAAAAAGAGTGGTTTTTAAAAAAACATGTCCTGAAATTAGTGCTTATGCAAACTTCAGGAATACTTTTTGGACAGACTCTCTCAAAACAAAAAACCACTTTTATTTTTTAATTTAAGTACAGTTGACTTACTATATCCTATTAGTTTCAGGTGTAGTCATAGTGATTTGATATTTTTATCCCGGGAAATGACCCCCATGATAAGCCTAGTTACCATCTGTCACCATACAGAGTTATTACAATATTTACTATATTCCCTATGCTGTACATTTTATCTCTGTTACTAATTTATAACTGGAAGTTTGTACCTGTTTAATCCCCTTCACCTATTTCGCCCAAACCCCTCCTGGCTTTGTTACCCAACAGTTTATCTTCTTTTTTTTTTTTCAAGAAGAAATTGGCACTTTATTTTTTATTTTTTTTAATTTTATTATGTTAGTCACCATACAATACATCATTAGTTTTTGATGTAGTGATCCACGATCCATTGTTTTCGTATAACACCCAGTGCTCCATGCAGTACATGCCCTCCTTTTTTTTTTGAAAGATTTTATTTATTTATTTGACAGAGAGAGACACAGCGAGAGAGGGAACACAAGCAGGGGAAGTGGGAGAGGGAGAAGCAGGCTTCCCGCAGAGCAGGGAGCCCGATGCGGGACTCGATCCCAGGACCCTGGGATCATGACCTGAGCCGAGGGCAGTCGCTTAACCGACTGAGCCACCCAGGCGCAGTACGTGCCCTCCTTAATACCCATCACCGGGCCAACCCATCCCCCCTCCCCCCTCCTCTCTAAAACCCTGTTTGTTTCTCAGAGTCCGTAGTCTCTCATGGTTCATCTCTCCCTCCAATTCCCCCCCCCCATTTTTCCCTTCCTTCTCTTAATGTCCTCCATGTTATTCCTTATGTTGCAACAGTTTATCTTCTACATCAAAGAACCGTGTTTTAAAAATCGAAACTGAAAATACTTGTAACTCGTTAGTAATTATTCATTGGAAACACCATATTTGGTATTCCAAACAGTGGTTAGTTTTAAAGAAAATCCCCATTTGAGCAGAGCTTTCTTTTCCTTCCCTTCCTTTTTTCCCTCTTTCTTCTTTTTTTGTTTTAGGAACCCAGACGTTAATCGGAGTGACGGGCCCTCGGGAATCAGGCCGCGCCGGCCTCGGTGACCCGGCGGCCCGCCCAGCCCACGGGGCTCCTGGCCACTCCGGCGGGCGCTCGCTCGGCGCGCCGCCCAACCCGCCTTCCCGGAAGGGCGGGCGCGCTGGGCTCGCCGCGCTGCCTTCCACCGGCGAGGCGGGTGAGTGGACGCCCTGCCGGGGTCCCTGGCTGCCATCCCTGCTCCTAGAGAAGCCCGGGTGGGGAGCGAGGCGCGCTCCGCGGGGCCGCCCGCTGCAAGGCGGGCAGCGCCCCGCGGGCAGCTAGCGGGTCGCTATGGGACGCTGCCGCCGGGGTGGGGGTGGAGGCGGGGGAGAGGCGGGCTGCGTCAGTCGTCCCCCCACCCCATCCCTCCGGCCCTCCTCCCCCCAGCCCCCAGCCGCCGCCTCTGACCTTGTCTTCTTAGAGCGGTTTGCTTAATTTCGGAAATTGAAATGTAAAATGGTTTGTGTTTCCCCACTGTTTCCGTATTGTCTCCCAGGATAGTTCTTAGGGAAACTTGATTCCTTAAGGAGATTTACTCTCCTTGGCAGGTCCAGGGTTTGGCAGCTGTGCTTCACTTTTCGGAATATGCAGGGATTTTCTCAAAAGAGACATCTAAAGGAGAACACGATGTTTTTCTGTCTGTAGAACATGGATACTTTTTTTTTTTTTTCACTATATATGTGTATCACCATTGTATTAATCACCCCCTCCTTTCTTTCAGCCCCTCGTTTTCTTTTTGGGCCAGGCATGCACATGGAAAGATTTCATTCCGTCAGACCTGGCACGAAGGGATATGAGTATAATAGGAAAATAGGTGACAGGTGGGTGGTGGTAATAACAATGACCACCGACTTAGTGGTTTAAAACCACAAAGTTAGGGAAGGCTGGGTGGCTCAGTCGGTTGGGCATCTGCCTTTGGCTGGGGTTGTGATGCTGGGGTCCTGGGAGCAAGTCGCATACTCGGGTCCTTGCTCAGCAGGGAGCCTGCTTCTCCCTCTGCCTGCCGCTCCCCCTGCTTGTGCTCTGTCTCTGATAAATAAATAAAATCTTAAAAACAAGAACGACAACAACAACAACAAACCACAAATTTATTATCTTAACAGTCTGTAGGTTAGAAGTCCAACCTGGATCCCACTGGCCTAAAATCAACTTGTCTACAGGGTTGCCTTCCTTTCTGGAGGCTACTGGGGTGAATCTATTCTCTGTTTGTTTGTTTGTTTTTTCCCCAGCTTCTGTGTGTTGCCCACCTTCCTCTGCTTAGTGCTGCCCTTTCTCCATCTAAAAAGGCAGCAACACTGCATCTCTCTGACCTTTATTCTGTTGTCACACCTCCCTCTGACTCTGCTCTTCTGCTTTCCTCTTTTACTTTTAACGGCCCTTATGATTGTATTGGCCTTATGGATAATTCAGGATGATTTTCATATTAAAGTCAGCTTTAATTCAATCTTAATTCAATCTACAACCTTAATTGTAATCTGACATATTCATAGATTCTGGGGATTAAGAGTGGGTATGTTTGAGAGGGTCATTATTTTGCCTACCATATAATGGCATAAAAGGTAGCCTATTACTGTACATCCCACTCATGCGAAGAAGGAAAGTATCCAGACCCTAAATATACCAAAAAAAAGTTCTGGGAGTATTATGTAGTAGACCATTTATATGAGATAAATAAATTGAGAGTCTTCATTACAAGCTTTTAAGACTATTGATTTTTTTTTAAAGAGTTTATTTATTTATTCATGAGAGACAGAGAGAGAGAGGCAGAGGGAGAAGCAGGCTCCCAAGGAGCAGGGAGCCCGATGTGGGACTCGATCCCAGGACCCTGGGATCATGACCTGAGCCGAAGGCAGATGCTTAACTATCTGAGCCACCCAGGCGCCCAAGAATATTGATTTTTTTTTTTTAAAGCAATAAAAAAATGTTGCCATTTCTGCTTTCTGGAAATGTAATAACAAAACTTCATATGCATGGGATGTCCTGAACAGAACAAATACTAGTCAAGATACCATGCAATTCTGTAAATATTGGGTGTTTTCAGTGTGTGTGCTTATATTATGCTCTGAATGGATGCAAGGAGTGGGCATGGTCCTTCGCCTCAACGTCATGACCATCTAGTCATGGAAGATGACATGGGTACACAAATAATTAAAGCTCTCCAAAAGAGCTAAAAGAGGGAGAAGTAATGTCCTGTAGGGGAATCAGAAAAAGCTTTAAAAACTTGGGGGAAACTTGGGGTAGACGTTGAATAACTGTAGAATTTCATTAAGGTTGGGAGGAGAGGAAGGATGTGACATATTAAGGGACAGGAGGGAGAAGAGGGACCCTTTGAGTGTTTAGTGTGGTTAGGGTACTTAGTCTAGAAGTTGTCTAAATAAGACTAGAAAGTAAGTTTTGGTTAGATTGTGTAAGACCTTGGATGACTATTGGGTGTCGTTGTAAGGACTGTGCAGGTGGTGCAATAGGGAGCTACTGATGTATTTTGAAACCATCTCAAACTTACAGAAAAGTTGCAAGTACAATAAAAACAGCTTCTGTTTTTCCTGAATTATTTGAGAATAAGATTCTAACTTCAAAACCCATTACCCTGGAATTCTTGAATATATATTTCCTAGAAAAAAGGTATTCTCTACATAACTAAAATTCAGTAATGAAAATCAGGAAATTATATTGATACATTACTGCCATCTAATCCTTGGATCCAATTCACATTTTGACAGTTGTGCCAATGATATCCTATATAGCAAAATGACCCAATTCAGAGTCATGCATTGCATTTAATTGTGATGTCCCTTTAGTCTCCTGTCTGGAAGAGTTTCTCAGCCTTTCCTTGGCTTTCGTGAACTTAACACTTTTGAAGAGTACAGGCCAGTTTGTCTAATGTTTCCTCATGCTGAGATTCAGATTATGTATCTTTGGCAAGAATATCATAGAAGTCGTGCTGTGTTCTAAGTGCACTCTATCAGATGGCAGATGATTTTGACTTATCTCATTATTTACTTTGATTATTTTATTATGGTGGCGTCTGCCTGCCTTCTTCAATGTAAAGCTACTTTTCCCCCTTTGAAATTAGTAAGTATTTTGTGGGGAAGTATTTTGAAACTAACTACATGGTCCTTTTCTCACCAAAATTTCAATTTGTGTATGTATGTATGTATGTCAGTATGGACTCATAGTTTTTTATTTTCCTCAGTGGATTTAATCATTACCATCATTTTTTTTATGCTTAATTTATTCTTAGACTTGGCTAGTGAGAACCTCCTCAGGCTGGATTCTGTGTTTTGTTTTGTTTTGTTTTGTTTAACATGCTCTCATCATTTACTGAGCATTTTCTTGCTTTCTGGCACTATAAGGTGCTTATTTTGTATTTTTCTTGTCCCAGTCCTGGAATCAACCATTTCTCTGAAAAGCCTTGGTTCCTTGTAAGGGAAAACGGTATTAGAAACCAAATTCTGGGCGCTAGGTGTGCTCATTGCTTCTAGGCCCTCTGAGAAGACAGAGCTAGGGAATATATATACAGATAGATATAGGTATGTATATATGTGAGCACACACACACATCTATATTTATATCTCTGTATCTTTCTCTCATTCTATTGGAAATCATGAGATTATACTGATAGTTCCAGTTCCAACCCACAGCATTCATTCTAGTTTTCTGTCTTTCTATATTTATAATTAACTTACTTGGCAATGAACAACCTGGTTTCTTTTATCCTCTGCATATTTACTTACTTGAAAATCCCCTTCATGTACCTTTGGCCACTGGAAGCTCTCCAGGCTTATCTTGTATATTTCCTGGCCCATGGATAGAATCAGCCATTGCTCCAGGGAATCCTGGTTCCTTTTATTGGACGATAGATTAGAAACCAAGATCTAGATGCTATATGATCCCCTCTATTTGTGGACACTGCTTGTGTTCACACTAATTTTTTGCCAGTCTTCTATTTTTTTTAAGGAGAAATAAATTTTTTTCCTATTTCTTCTACAGGATTAGTGAGAATTTAGCTACTTGAAATTTTAGAGGATTATATCACAAACTGGTTATTAATGTGCTTCTAAAGCAATAAAAACAGTTATGATATTCCTTGTCTCATTTTTGATCTGGGACCTCTCCATCTCAGTAAATTCATACGCAGGCAAATGTCCTTTACTGTTTTTGTGCCATGGATTCCTTCCCAGTCTGATAAAGCTCATGGGCCTTTAAAAGAAAAGTTTTTAAATGTATAAAATAAAATATGTAGAATTACAAAGGAAACCAATTATATTAAAATATGATTATCAAAATATTAAAAAAGCAAATTTTTGATACAGTAATATATATCAATATGTTACAGTATAAGACCTAGTAGTGAGTTTAATAACGACCATAATTTTTTTTAAAGATTTTATTTATTTATTTGACAGAGAGAGACACTGCGAGAGAGGGAACACAAGCAGGGTGAATGGGAGAGGGAGAAGCAGGCTTCCTGCTGAGCAGAGAGCCTGACAACATGGGGCTCAATCCCAGGACCCTGGGATCATGACCTGAGCTAAAGGCAGACGCTTAACAACTGAGCCACCCAGGCACCCCAGTAACTACCATAATTTTGAAGGAAGGTTTTACACAAAAAAAATTTCAGGATATCTGCAATAGTTAAAACATTTTATGAAAATATTTGTGCCATATTGGGAACTTTTGCAAATGCTATGTGGCTTGTTGCCTATATTTATATTTGAAGAGAATGCTAAGTTTCAATCAGAGATTATTAGAAGTAAAGGTGTAATTTTTTTCCTATTCAGGTGTATGGACTAGGGAGGATTTGTGAAAACTCCAGATAAGAACTGGGTACATGTAGGGACTCCTGGGTGGCTCAGTTGGTTAAGCATCTGACTTGATTTCGGCCTGGGTCTTGAGCTCAGGTTCGTGGGTTTGAGCCCCGCATTGGGCTCCATGCTGGGTGTGGAGCCTACTTAAAAAAATTTAAAAAGAACTACTCTATGTGTAGAGGAGTTTGGGGAGGACTTTTTACTCCATTTACATTTGGGAAATAAATAGGGAGAATTGGATGTTTAAATCAAAACCTTTGAAAAGTCCAAAATAGTAATCTTTTAAAATGGGGCACCATAATATGATTAAGATGTGAACCTCAAAGGAATGTTAATACCTATCATTTTCTATTACTGTGTTGAAAAGCAAACAATCTTTAGAACCCTTTTATATATTTGTAGGTGTGAAAGTTATTTGAAATACAGACTCTGTTCAAATATAAGCCACATGATAATAAAGACTTTGATGATAGGAAAAAAGATACAGCAAAGAAGAGATGTTTCTTTTTCTGTAAAAGGGTAAAAGTTTTTTCTTTTTTCTTGAATTTGTGTATATGTACTATTTTTAAAAATACTTATTTTTTTGTAATAATTAGGTAATCATGGCAGCTGATGAAGATAACAAAAAAGTTCTTAAGGAGCCTTGGTCAGATGAAGGATTTATGAAAGATGAACAAAGAGAGGTAAAAATTACTGGGTCCTATTAAAAATTAATTTATATCTATTAGTTTTACAGTGAGGCATGTTTTATATGTTTTTGCCCAACATTACTTTGAATTTGGGAAGATTTTAAGGTTTTCAAAAATTTTTTCTTCCATTATTCAAGCCTTACAAAAAGAATCATATTTCTGTTCTTTCTTTTACAAGGCTTCAACATTAGCTGTTTTTTCCTTCCCTCCGTCCTTTCTTTGATTTACACCTAGAAATTAAAAACTTAGTTAGCAATTATCTGATCAGACCCAAGAGGGAATGGAGGCTCAGGTAGCTTAAGCCACTTACCCAGGGCCATATGCCTGGCATGTCAAGGCAGCTGTACTGTGGGAATCACAGCAAAAACATTTTTTGATTGCCCCCAAGTAACATATTCCACAATTACGTGCAATTTATTTATTTATTTTTTAAAGATATATTTATTTATTTTAGAGAGAGAGAGAGCACACACAAGCATGAGCTGGGTGGGGGTGGTAGGGGCAGAGGGAGAGAGAGAAAGAGAGAGAGTCCCAAGGTGACTCCACACTGAGCGCAGAGTCTGACACAGAGCTCAATCTCATGACCTTGAGACCATGACCTGAGCTGAAACCAAGAGTCAGATGCTCCAGCGACTGCCACCCAGGCTCCCCTACAGTGCAACGTAAAAATCATATTGTTGTCACAAATAACCAGGAAAGGAGTTGATAAGATTGAGGTCTGGCTCTCAGTCCTTGCTCTACTACAAAAATTTCTGTGACTCTGCTTTAGTGTGAAAGGTAGTTTCCCTGCTTGTATAAAGGAGATAATAAAACGTATCAGAGGTAGGACAATCAACAGGTGATGATATCTTTCTTTGCCTTTATCAGGGTGATAGAAATTTAGCTTCTTCAATTTGTTTAGAAAAATGAGGTCAGAGGCTGGGGGAATTTTTTGGTGTTGTTTGATTTTTTTTTAGAGATTAATTGATGAAATTGCAAAGGAAAATATTCAGTTAAAGGAGGAGATCCAAAGGCTTGAAGCTGAGTTACAAGAGGCCACCATAAACTCCCAGGTACTTCCTTAATTATTTTATATATCACATTTTTAACTGACACCATTTTTCAGAAAAATCAATATGGTTATACAAAATTCACTTTTAAAACATTGTGGTCATGGATGGCACCACTGTTTGTAATAGCCCCAACAACTCAACTGTCCCTCCGTAGTAGAATGAATTATTAATTTGGGGTGTATTCACACAATGGAATACTACACAGCAATGAGAATGAACAGACTACAACTATATGCAGCCACATGGATGAATTTCATAGATACAATGTTGAGCCAAAAAAAATAAAAGAGGGCACACCATATGCTTGCATTTAAATAAAGCACAAAAGTAGGGTGTTAGAAGTTAGCATCCTCGTTACCCTTGGAGGCAGATAGAAACTGGAAGGGAGCTCAAGGAGGCATCTGGGATGTTGGTCATGTTCTGTTTATTGATCAGGATTCTGGTCACATATGTGTGATCACTTAGTAGAATTTCATCTGGCTGTACATTTCTGATAATACAGTTTTTAAATTTATGTTTATTTATTTATTTATTTATTTTAAATATTTTATTTATTTATTTGACAGAGACAAAGCGAGAGAAGGAACACAAACAAGGGGAGTGGGAGAGGGAAAAGCAGGCTTCCGCAGAGCAGGGAGCCCGATGCGGGGCTCAATCCCAGGATCCTGATCCCAGGACCCTGGGATCGTGACCTGAGCCGAAGGCAGACGCTTAACGACTGAGCCACCCAGGCGCCCCTATATTTTTATTTTTTATGTGTGTATGTTAATGTAAAAACAAAAAAAAAAATGATGGTCGTTATCAGTCACTTTTGGATCAAATTCTTGGTCTTCTCACTAAGTTCCTTTATTTCTCTTCTCATCCAAGTAATTTAAATGAATTTCACAGTTTAAAACAATTGGATATATATCTACACCATTTAAGTTCTCTCCTAAATTTTCCTGTATTTGAGTTAGATATAACTTTCACCCCTTTCTTCTTCATAACAACTCATATTGTTAAAAAAAAAACTCTGTCTTTAAACAATTTAAGTGCTTAAAACATTGTCACTTTTTGTTTCTGAAATGGGGGGTAGGATGTTGAATATCAGGAAGTGGAGTTCCCCATGTTGATGGGACTTAGCGAACACTCTGTTACGGTTCTGGTTACTTCTCAGACTGGAGAGGAATCACTTAGTCCTACAACTCAAAGGTCCTTGGGAACCCAGCCAGCTCAGCTGATCCAATTTACAGAGGACTGAAACTGTGGTCTAGAGAGCATAGGTGAGTTGCTCCTGTCCCAGTGTGCCCAAGACCAGAATTAGGCACTCTCATCTAAAAGCTCTCGACTTTTCAGCATTATGTTGGGTATTTCCACATTATTGGGAAACACTCTGCCTTTTCTCAGACACTGCCAATTGTTTTGAAATTGGACTTATGGTAATCAGAAATTCTGTGGAGGTTATGTGTGAAGATATAGAACAAATGTGAGATTAGGTCAGATAACTCATTGAATATTTCTAACCCCTTTGTGATAACACAAACATTTTCTTTCAGCATGTAAAATAATTATGGGAAATAGAAATGCAAACAACATTTTCATCTGTGCATTTATGTACAGTTGTATATGCCTGTTAATCCCAATGATTTTAAACAGATAAGTATAGCCAGTAACTTTATCCTTCAGATTATGAATTTTGTTGATAGTGTCCCTTACATTTTTATAAACCTAAGTTTGATAATGGTTAAAAAGTTGATGGGCAGGTGTTGGGAAGGGGGAATTTAAATTTGATAAATGTTAAATGATATGATTCAGGAGTTTTTCTTTTTGGATAAAATTATCTGGATTTGCTATCAGAATAAACATGGTATATACTCAACTAATTTATACTGCTTTGTAGTGAGAGTGAATGTACTGTCTAATGATTCCCTTGTAAGATAGCCTATTTTTGGTACAGTTGTTTAAAAGGTACGTATCTGTAGGAGTGATGTAGGCTTTAGAATCGAACACCATACAATATTGGCTAGTTTAAACATTGATTAGAAAAAGTGAGAGAGGGGCGCCTGGGTGGCTCAGTTGGTTAAGCGACTGCCTTCGGCTCAGGTCATGATCCTGGAGTCCCGGGATCGAGTCCCACATCGGGCTCCCTGCTCAGCAGGGAGTCTGCTTCTCCCTCTGACCCTCCCCCCTCTCATGCTGTATCTCATTCTCTCAAATAAATAAATAAAATCTTTAAAAAAAAAAAGAAAAAAAAAGAAAAAGTGAGAGAGGGGGCACCTGGGTGGCTCAGTCGTTAAGCGTCTGCCTTCGACTCAGGTCATGATCCCAGGGTCCTGGGATCGAGCCCCGCATCGGGCTCCCTGCTCCGCAGGAAGCCTGCTTCTCCCTCTCCCACTCCCCCTGCTTGTGTTCCTTCTCTCCCTGTGTCTCTCTCTGTCAAATAAATAAATAATCTTAAAAAAAAAAAAAAGAAAAAGTGAGAGATTATATATTTACAGTTTATCTGGGAAATAATATTAAAGGATCAGCATCTGATTACATTACTGAGTACTTACCTAGGAAGAAGTAATTACTAAAGATATTAAATAAGACCATACTCGGTGTTCAGAGGGATTCTGAAATCAGTGGAGAATAAATTATTGGATGATCAAATCACATTATCACAAGAAGGGCTTAAGTTATTTCTTGTCTTGATTTTAATCAAACATTTCTGTTTAAATTAGATTAAAGAGAATATTCCTGAAACAAAGGTGAAATTCACATCTTTAGAGAATCCTGAGAATGACAGCCAGTTTTTAAATATCTCCTGTTCATTTCAAGTGAGCTCGCAAGTTCCTTATGAGCTACAGAAAGGACAAGCTCTTATCACCTTTGAAAAAGAAGAAGGTATGAATAATGTTCAAAAATTTGACCATGTTACTTTTGGAAAGCACTGAGACTTTCAAAGAACTTTCTTAGATATTTGGCTATTGCTTTACAATTTTTATATCTGTCATCTCATCTCATCTCATAGTGACACCCTGGGTCAGATAGGATTATCCCCATTTTATGATGAGAAAACTGAGACATTAAGTGCCTTGAATAAGATCACTTGTTCAGAACATGACGACTCTGGGACTCAAGCCCAGGTGTTATGATAGCTAATACCAGCGTCTTTCTTCTTTCTACTCCACCTGCTACCTCCAAATGATACTAGTAATAATGTCTTAAGCTAGTAGAGCTCTACACAGTTCTCAGACAGTTCTCTCAGACATCTCATTTTATACTCACATGACTCTGAAAGCAATATGATAGGAGAATTGTGGTTTATGTCTTATTACTAAGAAAACAGATTCTCGGGTGTTTAAGTGATTTACCTAAGGGTACATGACCAGTGAATGGAAAGAGCCCAAGAGTCAGAGATTTGGGAATGGGACCTGATGTTTGCTAAGTCTAACATGGTATAGGACCCTGTTCAGAGCTGGGGGCACGTTAGGACAATCTGGCCTTCAGTGCCAGCTTAGCCCATTTCTAGGTGTGGATTTGGGTTGGGTTCTTTCTAAATCTCAGATTTTTATGACAGGCTTTGTGGTAGTCCCTACCTCTTGCGTTTGGGTTGAGTGTTAAATGAGAAATGCTGGTACAATACTTAGCATGGTGTCTGACACATAATCAACACTTAAAAAACGTTAGCTGTCATTATTGCTACCCATTAGGAATTTTCCAGATAAGGAAACTGAAACTTAAAGAAGATAAAGAACTTGCTCAAGGTCCATACAGTTAAAAATTGCAAAACTGAGAGCCAAACCCCTGAGCACCCATGTGCCTTGTACTGGACCAACAGTACTTGGAGCAGACCACTCTTCCAGGCCTTCAGTCTTATATATGTCTAGTTTTGGGGTGGGACCAGATGGTCTTAAGCCCTTCTGGTGCTCAGATTCTGAGAATCTAGGATTATAACTTGTATCTCCTTACACCTGGTCTATCACTATAGCCTGAAAATAAATATTAGAAAGAAAGGCATTCTAGCAGGTCAGCATATGCACATACTGTTGGTTCACCATGGGTCCACCCTGGATCTACCCTTGAGCTGAGGGTAGAGGAGGAGGCCAGGAGCCCTGTGTGTGTTGGCAGTTGGCAATGGTAATGGGGATACAACCAAAAGACAGAAGCGAGGATTTGGGAGGCTTCTGCTCAGCAATTACCCGGGAATGCTGGGACCAGGGTTGTCTTCAGAAACAGCTGCATCGCTGCTTCCATTCTGGGCATGGCTCTGAGGTCTTGCTCTCCTGGGACAACTTTGGGCTTATACACAATTAAACAGAAGTTGGCTTTTGATAGAGTCACAAAAGTTGAAATGCAAGTGGTCCTCTCAGCTGCATCAGATCACCAGATGTTGGAGGTTTGGGTGGGGGGGTGTGGGAGGGAAAGGGCAGAGTATTACTTAATTGACATTTTCTGTTATTGTTGCTTGCTGTCATTAATTTAAAAAAAAGTTGATATTCAAGTTATCGAGTCATATCATGGTACAATGAGTGTGAATTCCCACATGACAACGCCCTGCCTTTTAGCCTGTTTCTCTCTTCCTTCAGCTGTGATGTGTGTGCTGTCTGGTTGTCATAAACACATGTGAGATTTATTTATTTTTTAATTTTTTTTAAAGATTTTATTTATTTATTTGACAGAGAGAGACACAGCAAGCGAGAGAGGGAACACAAGCAGGGGGAGTGGGAGAGGGAGAAGCAGGCTTCCTGCTGAGCAGAGAGCCTGACAACATGGGGCTCGATCCCTGGACCCCGGGATCATGACCTGAGCCGAAGGCAGACGCTTAACGACTGAGCCACCCAGGCGCCCCCACATGTGAGATTTATAAGACCAGAGTGGGCATCTCTTATCTTTATGACAAATTAGAGTAAGCGGCTCTGTATTAACAACTGAAGTGTTATAAACTCTCATGTCACACAATTAAAAATAAATGCACCACCCACATGCATTTTAAACTGAAATATAATTGCTATCTGGAGTTTTAATGATTTTTGGCATAATTACATTACTGAGCCTCTCCCATTTGCACAAATAAATTAGATTTGGTAGTTTTGTGATTGGCATAGGCTATCATCTTTTTAATAAAGTGATCTCAAGAGCATTTTAGCAAAAGTAGAATTCCTCATTAAATACAGCAAAAAAATAAAGACTCACACTTTGATATTCAAACCTATGTGGTATTTAATATGTCATTCTTAGGAAAGACGAAAATGAGTATTTCTTTGGTGTTTATAACATTAAAGAGAAGTGACAAATGATAAATAAGATTGTCAGAATGCCACTGACCCATACAACTTTTTCCTACTTACTCAACATGGGAGAAGTTTCTGGCTGTACTTCAACTAATATACTAAGGGAATTCTCTCATCATTCTGTTAACAGGGGAATTCTAAAGGGTGTGTGGCTGTGCTGAAGTAATATATGAATTTCTGAAGGATCACCAGGCTTCTCTCTTAAGGGATGAATCTAGAACTTGATGAGACTTTCTACACTATAGTTTTTTTTCCAGTTTTACTGAGAAATAATTGACGCGTGTCACTAAGTTTAAGGTATATGGCATGACGGTTTGATTACGTATATTGTGAAACAGGGACCACGGCAAGTAGAGCCAAAATCCATCTTCTCATATGGGTACAATAAACAGGACTCCCCCAGAGTCAACCAAAAGGAAAAAAAATGAAAAGGAAAAAACTTTTTTTTTGCTGTAATGAGAACGCTTAGGATCCTACTCCTCTTAACAATTTTCCTGTATATCACACAGGATGTTGTACGTTACAATCCTGGTACTTATTTACCTTATAACTGGAAGTTTGTACCTTTTGGCTACTTCGTAATTTTTGCTGATTTTGACATTTTTGTATTTTATAAGACCATTTTGACATTTTTGACATTAATATATTTATTTGCCACTTTGGTGGCAAGACCAATAACACTCGGAAGTCCTAGGAAATTTTTAAAAATTAGATCCTTCATTAAAGAAAATTTAAAATATTTAGGATAATTTGTTCTTAAACCCAAAGTGAAAACATTTATTAAAATATTGGCAATTAATACTCCCAAATTATTTTTCAGTTGCCCAAAACATCATCAGGATGGGGAAGCATTATGTGAAGATAAAGGATGTAGATGTGGAGGTTTTGGCCAAGCCAGTTCCATTAAATTCAGGAGTCAGATTCCAGGTAACATGCTGATTATAGCTTTTTAGAATTCTGTGAGGTGTCACTTGTCTCACCCCTATTGTTGAATATGAAATGATTTCCCAGGTTCATGAAGAATACTCTACAGTGAAGATCAATGTTACTGACATTCCTGATGGATTGCCTGAAGATCAGATGAGGGACAAGCTAGAACTGAGCTTTTCTAAGTCCATAAACGGAGGCGGGGAAGTGCGATGCGTGCAGTATGATAAGCAGTCCCGGAGTGCCGTGATCACATTTGTGGAAACTGGAGGTATTTGCCCATTTAGGCAGTTAAAAAACACTTTACCATTTAAATTATGTTCTGCCATTTCTTTTCTTTTAGATTTTTATTTACTTATTTGACAGAGAGAGAGAGAGCAAGAGAGCGCACAAACAGGGGGGAGGAGGAGAGGGAGAAGCAGGCTTCCCATGAGCAGGGAGTCTTGACTCGGGGCTCGATCCCAGGACCCTGGGATCATGACCTGGGCCGAAGGCAGACACTGAACAACTGAGCCACTCAGGCACCCTTTTTCTTTTAAAGACTTACTTACTTACTTATTTATTTATTTATCTATTAAAGCTTTTATTTATTTGACAAAGAGAAACACAGTGAGAGAGGGAACACAAGCAGGGGGAGTGGGAGAGTGAGAAGCAGGCTTCGCAAGGAGCAGGGAGCCCGATGCGGGGCTCGATCCCAGGACCCTGGGATCATGACCTGAGCTGAAGGCAGACACTGAACTGATTAAGCCACCCAGGTGTCCCTATAGGTATAGTATTCTAATCATAATTTCCAGTTATACTTCTTGAGCAACTGGGAAACTCGCAGTTTTGTTAGGATGATGGGGGGCGGGTTACTTTTTGCAGATGGTTATTTTGCATTTTCTGTAGCTCAAGATAGATCTGTCTGAGGACATCACAGCTCTCTGCACTGATTACAGTGGATAGTTCAAGACAGAAAAATCTATTAAACCCCATTATTGTTGGGTCTTGTATTTTTCAAAATTATGTACTGTGAAGTGGAGTGTAGAATTTTTAAAAACACTCAGTTCACTGTTTACTGTGATGTTCTGTTTGAAGAAAGTTTTAACTTTGGTTGAAAATGTCTATGTTATAAAAAAGAAAATAATTTAAAAAAAATTTACTTCTAGTTGCTGACAAGATTTTGAAAAAGAAAGACTATCCGCTTTATATAAATCAAAACTGCTATAGAGTTACTGTTTCTCCATACACAGAAACACACTTGAAAAATTTTCAGGTAAAGTCATCTCTTTTCCTTCATTTTGGGAACTTACAGCTCAACCCCACCCCACAAAAAATAAAGAAAAAGTTGTGAGTCTGTTCCTGTTGAATCTTATTAGTGAGCAATCTCAAAAAATAGTTTCTTCATATCTGCTTGGTGCAAAATAAGTTTGTCTTTTAAAAAAAATACTTTAATGCAAAACTGTACCTTATTTAATTTCTTACATACTTTGTAAAACCTGAAATTACTCAGGTAATGGTATAATATTTTTATTTGTGGAGACATAGCTACATTTCTCTTATGTGTCTACTATCCTTGGGCATTAAAAAGAATTCTTCCCGCTCATTTTCTCTGAACTCATTATCTTTACCCCAGACCTATTCCTTTTTTTCTATTCCTACTTAGGTATTAAGTGGCACCCCCATCTACGTAGTTCACCATCCTGAAAGCTACAACTCATGCTGAATTCTTCATTTTGCTTCACCTCCCACATTCATCTGGTCACTCAGTCTTGTCACTGGCCCCTCTGGCTACCTCTCTCACTGGTCTTTCTGTCCATAGAGATGCCCGTCTTTCCGCTATTCATCATAATGCCACCAGAGTTATCTTTCTGAAATTCAGATCTGACTCGGATATTCTCTTGTGTGAAACATCTTGCTGAGGCTCCTGGTGTCTTCTAAGATAAGGTCCAAGATATGAAGCAGAGCTTTATAAGTCTAAAGTTTTGCAATTCAAAGCTCTTAGAAAATTTTCTATTTATCTTTTTAATTTTCCCTTTTAGGTATTTTCGGGAATATCGGAGAGGACGGTGCTTCTGACTGGAATGGAAGATCTTCAGATGATGGATGAAGAACTTTTACAGGATTTAGTTAACATTCACTTTCAACGGAAGGCGAACGGAGGTGGAGAGGTGGAAGTGGTCAAATGTTCTCTAGGTCAACCTTACATGACGTACTTTGAAGAAGAGAGGAATGGAATGGTCTGAATATTAGAGCCTCTGAGCCCAAATCACTGTCAGTTTGACAAAAATGAATATCCTTTTTCCTTTAAAGAATGAAGACTTTAATTCTTTAGTGGCCATTTATTCTTATATACAAAATATATTTCCTTGTTTTTGAATTGTTCTTTGTTTCAAACTCTGCTGCATGCTTATAAATGCAGTAAGTGCACTGCATTAAAAACAGTTTTATTTGTTCATAAATTATGTGGCTTGGTGCCATGTCCATTGAAATCAACCATAAGTGATGCAATTGTCCCCCTGCTGTGTTGGCTCCTTTGGTTATGAGCATGTGGGCCAATTCTCTTTTGGCCCCAAGTCCACCAATATGCAGACTTGACTCCTCACATTTCCCAAAAGAAATGTTACATTCAGCTGTTTGTGATTTCTGTAGACTTTGACTTTCAAGGGACTTCAAGAGCAATCATTTCCCACTTTCCCATTATAGCATTTTCCTCCACAGCCCCATAGGTATTTTTCAGAGCTGAGTGTGGTCTTTTTACTTAAAATTTTCTTCACCCAGAGTGCCAAGTGTCCCGATTCTTTCCAAAACATCTTCTCCAAATAGAACTTGTAAAGACCATAATTTTCTTTCTTTTACACTTAAGATGGAAAGAATGTTTAACAGAATGACATCCTTGGAATAAAGGGAGAAGTAAATGCAAAGCTAGTGGCTCATCACTCGTCAGGCTAGATGCTGAGGAACCCCTGAGGCTGAAAGCGGAGGAGCTACCCTGTAGGGGCTTACGTTTTAGTTTGAGAGACGCCCAGTCCATTAGCATCCCACTGGTTTTAAGTTGTAGAAACTAAACAGTGAGAGGTGAGGTTCCTGTTCAGAGGAGGTAAAATTCTCTTTGGTAAAGAACGTTGGAACAGGGGCGCCTGGGAGGCTCAGTCGTTAGCGTCTGCCTTCAGCTCAGGTCATGATCCCAGGGTCCTGGGATGGAGCCCCACATCGGGCTCCCTGCTCTGTGGGAGGCCTGCTTCTCCCTCTCCCATTCCCACTCCCCCTGCTTGTGTTCCCTCTCTCGCTGTCTCTCTCCCTCTGTCAAATAAATAAATAAAATCTTTAAAAAAAAAACAAACGTTGGAACAGCGTTTATCCTATACGGTGTGTTCCATAAAGAGTCAACAGCAGAGGTAAATTCATATTAAAATGCTAGCAGAAATGAAATGCTTTAGAAAAGATTCTAAACCTAAACCTACCCAGTGCTGCCTGCCATCTAAAATAAAGGGAAAGTTAAAAAAAAAACCCAAAAAACAACTTGGTTCACTTCTGATTATTTATTTTTAGATTTTAAAGTTGTTATGCTACCGTTAGAAGTACTTGTTGCATTCACATTTCTCTTTAGAACGAGAGATGGTGCCTAAAAACTGGGCAATGTATAATAACTCTTCATTTTCACTGTTTTAGGGAAAAAAATCATATGTCAGTTGTTCTTTGGGAATGGCAAGATTATTTCAAGCCCCTCAAAAGATTAAGAAAAATTTAAAGAACCTATTTAATTTTGATTGGTACAGCTTCACTGACATGGAAGGCGTCATTTTTAGTCGGTGGCAGACTGCCAATCAGGAAGAATTTTTTCCTAACATTTGGGACAAGGTTTGAAATAGTCACTTTTGTTTCCTCTGGGGGCCTTCTTCAGGCCGTAAAATAGATAATCTCATTCAATTCTAAATATACACAATGGTTTTTTTAATAAATACTACTTATTGTAGGAAATGAGACTTTTCCCTCAGGCTCCTTTCACCATTCCGCCCGTGTGTGATCTGGCGAGGTCTCAGAAATCAAGCACTGGCTACCCTGCTTATTTCTAGAGTTTTAGAGATTTTGTAGGAGCAAAGTTGCCTTTGAAAATTTACCAGAAGATACTGTGTTGACTACTGCATATTAAGTTCGAAAGCCTAGACACTGTCAGCCTGTAAGTCAGGAAAGATGAATATGTAGAATCACAAGTCCCTCTTGCCCTTTGTGGACTTATCAGTCAAGATAGCCTAGGCTGAAACTGTAATGACAACCTCCTGAATCTCAGGGGCCTAACAAAACAAAAGTTTAATTCTCATTCATGTTGAATGTCCAACACAGGTTGGGAGGGGAGTCTTTTTGTCCTAATCACTTAAGGCCCCATCTTGAGACACACTTCCAGAAACATGGAGGTGCGGGAAAATGAAGTCTGCAGAGTTTTGCACCAGGAATTAAATGCTGTAATTTAGAAGTGACGATGTCTTTTGTCTCACATCTCATTGGCCAGAAATAGTCATCTGACCTCATTTAAACAAAAAGGGACTGGAAAATTCGGTCTTGTAAAAATGAGGAGAACCAGATACAGTTGAGCCAGAATATTAATGAATGTAGTCTTTCCTGTCTTACTGATCATCAATATTTGGATCACTCTTCTTCATACGCAAAACACACACTCACCCATACCCTAGTGTGGAAAAACCAAAAGTTCCATTAAGTCGTGGTATCAAACTCAAAGTGCGTGAACTCTAGGTGGTACGTGGTAGTTTCTATAACAAGTCTGAATGTTACTCCCCTTTATCCAGAGACCCCCACCCCATGGTAGATAGTAGTGGAACTGGAACAAGAGAACAGCAATAAACTTGAATTTGGAAAAGGGGATGAATGGGGGACGTGTATTCTGGGCCAAAGCCATTCTGAAATCTCGCTGAGTAGATATATGCTTCATACACCTTGAGTGTGGAATTTTGGGTAAGCCATGATTCCACTCTGGAAATTCTTCTCTTGCTCATTGTCTGTGTAGCTCCTGGGCATTCTTCTTTTTCCATTATTCTCCTTTTCCATATCTAGAATATATCTTTTTGGAGGCTGAAAACCTTATTCATTCAGCACACTATCTATGATCAATGTTTGGTACCAAAATTTTTAAAGTTTTGAGCCATCACAGTCTCTTTACTCTGGCTGGTAGCTAGTTAGCTGTTACACTTCAAAAACTTAATAGGCTTCTAATCTATTTTATTTTGGTCAGTTTACATGTGCTAATAGCCAGATTGACAGTTTTTTCTAGACTCACTTTTTAGAGTTGCTATAATTCTCTGCTTTCTTGGTCCTATTCTTCTCTCCCTCTCTTTACTTAATTGTAGGTACTTTAGTCTATCAGACCACTTTTAGTTTCTTTTCTCTGAGCCAGTTTGTCTAACTGAAAGGGTTTATTGAATTCTGTTTTGAATTATTGTTTTGTTGTTGTTGTTGTTCTGAGGGACCTTAATCTGTTCAGAGATCCAAAGCTTGATTTGATTATTGATTTGATCCTTGCAATAAAGCAGAGTTCTAATCAGCCTTTGTTACTCAAAGGTTTTGTCATTTGAGAATGAGGAGTATTGTTTCTTCCATCCTATAAATTCCCATATTTCTGTATTTCTCTATTCCCTTTCATTTTGGCTTTCCAACTGGCCGATTCTTTTCTAAGCTCATTCCTTTTTTATATTACTTTGTCAAATGCACTCAATAGTAACAGACATATGCTACTAATTTTGTTTTTCACACCCTTTTTAAAAAAAACTACAAGCTAATTAGGTACATTATCTGCCTTCCAAGCTATCACATGTGACAGTTTTACCAAATGTTTTTCCGCTACATAATATGGATCACCATCCTTCTAATCTCTGATAATTATTTTCTAATCACCTGCCCCTAAACCAAAGCCATGTACTTTAGATTGTGTTGGGGATTGTCTTTTTTTTTTTTTTTCTTTTGACTATAGCAATGCTCCAGAATACCAGTTCTGTATCAATCAAGATAGATTATATGATGCCGGTATGGCAAATTATCTCTAAATTTCGGAGACCAAAACAACAAAATTTTACTCCTTGGTCATGCTACATGTCCATGATGGGTCAACAAAAAGAAAGAATGCTCAGGGTAGACACTTAGAGGGACCCAGACTAACAGCAACCACAAACTTTTTTTTTTTTTAAGATTTTATTTATTTATTTGACAGAGAGAGACACAGCGAGAGAGGGAACACAAGCAGGGGGAGTGGGAGAGGGAGAAGCAGGCTTCCCGCAGAGCAGGGAGCCCGACACGGAGCTCAATCCCAGGACTTTGGGATCATGACCTGAGCCAAAGGCAGACGCTTAATGACTGAGCCACCCAGGCGTCCCACTTTTTTTTTTTTTTAAAGATTTATTTATTTCAGAGAGAGACCGCACGAGTGGGAGGGGCAGAGGGAGAGAGAATCCCAAGTAGCCTCCCTGCTCAGCAAGAGCCTGATGCAGGACTCCATCTCAAGACCATGAGATCCACCTGAGTGGAAATCTAGAGTCAGAGGCTTAACTGACTGCACCACCCAAGTGCCCCAGCAGCCATCAACTTTATTGCTGGATATCATGCCAAAGGAAAAGAGCTTTGAAGGGTCTTGAAATAGCAATTAAATTCTTGGTCCAGAAATGTCCTTTTCATTCACAACTCAACCAGAACTAAGTATGTGGCCCCACCCAACAATAAAGGAGCTTGGATGTTCAATCCTACCACATGCTTGGAAGGCAGGAAGCCAAAACTGTACAATGAATAGCATTAATGATATCTGGTTGGTATTGAAAAAAAAGATGCTCATTCTCGAAAGATACACAAACTATAATGAAGATAATAGTCATCAAAAATCCACACCCAGGGGCACCTGGGTGGCTCAGTCAGTCAAGCGTCTGCCTTCAGCTCAGATCATGATCCCAGAGTCCTGGGATCGAGTCCCAAATTGGGCTCTCTGCTCAGCGGGGAGCCTGCTTCTCCCTCTCCCTCTATCTACCACTCTGCCTACTTGTGCTCTCTCTGTCAAATAAATAAATAAAATCTTTAAAAAAAATCCACACCCAGATAGTGGTAACATTTTTAAGTCCTCCTTTCCAATTTTTTCTCCCAATCATGTATCACATTTCATTTTGTGAATATAAACTATTTCTAGGGTAATTATTTCTCTATTGTAGGACATTAAGATTGTTTCCAATTTTTCACATTTATAAGTGCTATGATGTATATAAACCATTTTATATCCTGGAATACAAATCTTTTTCTGCAAGTGTAATCTTATTTCAAGGTGATAATCACTAGGTTGATAGGGTGAAGGATACAAATTCTTTTTAAGGATCTTGATACGTATGGCTACAGTTGCTTTCCAGAAAGGTAGGCATCAGTGTGTACTTTTTTTTTTTTAAAGATTTTATTTATTCACTTGACAGAGAGAGAGAGCGAGAGAGGGAACACAAGCAGGGGGAGCGGGAGAGGGAGAAGCAGGCTTCCCGCCGAGCAGGGAGCCCGATGTGGGGCTGGATCCCAGGACCCTAGGATCATGACCTGAGCCGAAGGCAGAGGCTTAACGACTGAGCCACCCAGGCACCCCTCAGTACTTTTATTATAAGTACAATAAGGACTATTTCATCGTTCCCTTTCAGCATTGAGTACTATTCCTTTAAAAATGATTTTCTTCTTATGCTATTTTTAGAAATCTTCACAATATATGCCACATCTTATGAAATTAAATAATTAACAGGATACAGGTGAAATATCCAGTAATGGGTTTTATTTTTGTTTTTTTTTTTGGTATCACCAATTAAAAACACCCAGGAAAATGTCAATTTGATTTTACTTAAGCTATGATTCAGAGCAAAGTACAGTGAGATGGGAGGCCTCATAACTGGGGCTGTAAGAGATTAAAATATTTTTTTGGATGCAGTTTCAGTAATAAGCTGCTAGAATTATTTTGACCACATTTGGAGTCATGCTTCCTCAAGGATTGTTTGGCACATTAGGGGAAGACAAAAGTTTTCCTTAACCCTCCTAGGGTCCCTGGCTGGGCCTGAATATTAAACTGATACAACCAAATTAACAGGAGAAAAGCACAGAAATTTATTTACTATAAATTTTATGTGATATGGGAGCCTGCATAAGGAGATGAAGACCCAAAGAAATACTTAAACCTGAGGGTTTCTATGCTAAAGTTGATGAAAAGTATAAAGTCATAAAAAGTTGGAGATGATAGGACAAAGAGTGTTAGCTAAGTGTAATAAACAAAGGGAAACAGCAAGACCTTTTCATTCAGATTCCTTTTTGTGTCCTTTTGTCTTTGGAGATAAGGCTATTCCTTTCTTCTGGATACAGGGAGGAATGAGGGTTACATAAAACACAGGACGGTTTTATAACCTGCTTCAGGGGAATGTCAGAAAGTCCTTCTTGCACATGTCCTTTCTCTTATTCCCCCAGTTTGAAATATACAGTATGCCAAATGGCCATATTTTGGGGGTAGCGTTGTCCTGCGCCCTGTCAGCATGTACAAGCTGGAATAGTTGGGGCATACAAGTCAGGTTCCATGGCACACATGGGTAGACCTGCCTTCCTGACTCTAATCCTAGATCTCTCGTTATTCCCTGGAGAGGGTCCCAGCTTGGATCATGGTGCTCATGTCCATTTACAGTTAATCTTTGTTCCCACCTCCAGCCCAAGGCACCTCTTTTCTGCTTTCTCTTTTCATATGTTTGTCTTTTCTGGTTAAACAGAAGTATACAACATATGACCTTTTGTGTCTGGTTTTTTCGCTTTGCTCGATGTTTTTGAGCTTCATCTTTGTATCATGTATTAGTATTTCATTCCTTTTTATTACTGAGTAGTATTACATTGTGTGTATATACTGCATTTTGTTTATACTTCGAGCAATTGATGGTCATTTGGGTTATTTCTGCTTCTTGGCTATTATATATAATGTTGTTATGAACACTGGCAGTCTTAGTTTGGACATATATTTTCATTTCTCTTGGGTAGTTATCTAGGAGTGAAATTTCCTGGTCATGTGGTAAATTTATGCTTAACTTTTTGAGAAACTGCTAAACTGTTTTAAAAGATGGCTGTAGGGCGCCTGGGTGGCTCAGTTGGTTGAGCGACTGCCTTCGGCTCAGGTCATGATCCTGGAGTCCCGGGATCGAGTCCCACATCGGGCTCCCTGCTCAGCGGGGGGTCTGCTTCTCCCTCTTCCCTCTCATGCCCTCTTCCCTCTCATGCTCTCTGTCTCTCATTCTCTCTCTCTCAAATAAATAAATAAAATCTTTAAAAAAAAAAAAAGAAAAGATGGCTGTAACATTTTACTTTCCCATCAGCAATGTATGAGAGTTCTCCTTTCTCCACGTTCTTGACAACATGTTATTATCTTTTTGATTATAGCCATTTTATTCAGTGTGGAGTGGTATGTCATTGTGGTTTTAATTTGCATCTCTTTAATGACTAATGATGCTGAGTATATTTTCATGAGCATATTATCCGTTCATGTGTCTTCTTTGAAAAATGTTTATTCGATTTTTTGTCCATTTTTAAGTTGGATTGTCTTCTTATTTTTGTGTTATAATAGTTCTTTGTATAATGTAGATACAAATCTTTTATTAGATGTGTAATTTGCAAATATTTTCATGGTGTTCTTTTATTCTAGTATGCTAGGTGATATTGCTGAAGAAAATTCAGTGGCTTAAAACATCAGAGCTTTATTTTTCATTCCCATATATTTTGTTATGGGTCCAGGCAACTGTCTAGTGCAAATGTGTTCTGCGTATTAGCTCAGCAGTGCACATTTCCTTCAATGCATTCTTCCATGAGCACCAAGGCCAAGAGGAGAGCACTGGAGACTCTTGTGCTGCCAATGAACTACCTTCACCAAACACGAGACATGTCAGTTCTCTTCACTTTCATTGGCTGAATGAATGATATGGCCTTGCCTAAATCAAAGGCTGAGGAAGGGCAATCTGTCCAGTGCCTGAATTGAGAAGATCAAGCGACATTGGTGAGCAGTACTAATGTCTACCATGTGGGGGGAAACAAGTGAGAAAAAAAATAAATATATGAAGATATTTTTAGAAAGGGGTGATACTATTGAGCAGAATAACAGGGTGATAGGGTAACAACTTGGGGGGACAAATTCAGACGGGGTAATCAGAAGCAGTCTCTCTGAAGAGGGGTCATTTGAGCTAAGACTCCAGTCCTTAAGTGAAGATCAGGGAGGAGCTATCCAGACCTGGACAAAGAACCAAGGGTAAGGGGCGCCTGGGTGGCTCAGTGGGTTAAGCGTCTGTCTTCGGCTCGGGTTATGGGATCGAGTCCCGCATTGGACCCCTTGCTCAGCTCAGCCTGCTTCTCCCTCTGCCTGCCGCTCCCCCTTGCTTGTGCGCGCTCTCTCTCTCTGTCAAATAAATTAAAACAAACAACCCCCCCCCCAAACAACAACCAAGGGAAGAAAAGACACGAGTTAGATGGCTTGTTGTGTGGTCAGAAAAGAGGGAGTGAGGAAAGTTTATGGGGGTCTAGCTAGAGAAAGCAGATCAAGGCCATTTTGGTTTCCTGGTGAGAAATGTGAATTTTATTTAAAGTGCAATGGAACTTAAAGTAAAAAATAAATTAAAAAACCCAAAAACAAATGTACAGTATTAAAAACAACAAAGTGTTTATTTTTTTTTTTTTTTTAAAAGATTTTATTTATTTATTTGACAGAGAGAGACACAGCGAGCGAGAGAGGGAACACAAGCAGAGGGAGTGGGAGAGGGAGAAGCAGGCTTCCTGAGGAGCAGGGAGCCCGATGCGGGGCTCAATCCCAGGACCCTGGGATCATGACCTGAGCGGAAGGCAGACGCTTAACGACTGAGCCACGCAGGAGCCCCTAAAAACAACAAAGTGTTTAAACAGGGAACAAATCTGATCTACATTAAATAAGAATTGTTCAGTATGTGGTATCCAGAATGAATTGAAGGGGAATAAGGCTGGGTGTGGACGATCTGGCTGGCGAAGGTGGGGTTGGAGAGAGTGTGTGTTTATGGGATGTACTAACAGAGCTAAGGAAAAGAGGAATCACAGAAGACACGTGAGTCATGAGCTTGGGCTCCTGGGTGGGTAGTGTTATTATTTACTGAGAGGGAAGAAAGGGTGGAAGGAGAGTTTTGCTTGGTCTTGTTAAATTTCACACACTTATTACACATACAAGCAGACATTTAGATATAGGAATCTGAAGAAAAGTCTGAGTTGGGGAATTACATGTAGATTTACCTCATCCCGATTTAAAATCGTCATAGTCTTAGGCCTTATAGATGTGCCATCAGCCATATAATAAGTGGCTCTATTCATGGACTGAGTGAAAAAACTTAAATAAATTACACATATTAAAGCAATGCACAGTTGGAATTAGTGTACCGTATCTTCGTTCCACTTATGCACTATAAGTTACAAGTCCACTTGTGCACTCTAAGTTATACTTGAGTTCTGAAAGTGGAACTGCCAAGTCTATGCATTTTCACACTTCTTTTTCAGTTTGCATTTTTGAAAGTGGTCAAAATCCTTAGAAGTGTTTGCACCTATCTAGGCTTGTAGCAACACAGATGCTTCCTCACACTCTGGCTAACACTGGCTATTACTACACTTTTTAATTTTTACCAACCTAATCGTGGCAAAAAGGGATCTCATTATGACTTCAATTTGTATTTCTTTACTTAGGAGTGGAGCCAAGCTTCTTCATGTTTGCCAGCCATTTGCCTTTCTTCTTCATGCTCTCTTTGACTTCGAAGCCATGTAGGTAGATGACCTGTGTCCCCCTGGGTGCCAGACTCTGGAGTCTGAACACCGTGGACAAGATGGTGAGCTCTCTGTTGACAGGGACCCTGCGCTTTTCAACCCGTGCCCGGTGCACCTGGCCACCGCGCGACTGGCCCTGGGCAGGCAGGTGAGGAAGAGGAGAAACAGGTGTGGTGTGGTGAGAAGTCCCACGACTGGGGAGCTGAGGGCGCAGAAAGAACTGAGCACGGGACAGACACAGCCCCCGGAGAGTCCCGGGATTACTGCCGGGGATTCCTGCTGGCCCCCCTCCAGCGCGGTCGCAGAAGTTGTGAAACTACCGAGGCAGCAGCCGGCCCAGGTCGGAGCTTCCGCCCCGAGGCCAAGAGGCGCAGAGCAGCAGGATGGGGTGGAGGGGCCGTCCTTTCCTCGCATTGTCTCCAAGCTGGCGGCCGCCAAAAACTGAAAGCAAAACCTGCCTGCCGGGCCCCGCCTCGTGGCCCGCGCCGTGCTAGATTTGGGCCCTGCCGGCAGCCGAAGGCGCGTCTCTCCTCCGCCATGGCAAGTTGCTTTCGTTTTGGATTTTGCGGGGCAGGGTCGTTCCCGCCGGGTTACCACGGTCCCCCAGAAGGGCGCGGAGCGGGGCGGGCGGGGGGCGCGGAGCTGTCCCGGGCGGCGCGCGGAGGAGCCCGGCGCTGGCGGAGAGCCACCTGCCGCGGAGAAAGACCCGCGGGCAGACCTGGGCCTCACTTCTCTGGCACCTGCTCCTGGGGCGGTGCTGCGCCGCGCCTGCAATTCCTAGCAGGCCGTGTGAGAGAGGCTCAACTCCAGGGAACGCCTTGCCACCTCCCGCACCCGGCATCTCATGGTCGGGGACAAAGCTGTCTCGTCGAGGAGTCCCTTCACAGGCTGTTTGGGCTTAACTGTCGCCTCCCACTTCTTGGGGAACAAGAGCGGAGAGAATTACCCAGAAACCGAGGCCACTGTTTCCTTTTGAAAAGCGCCAGCAAGAAGAATTCGAGCCAAGGATTCGAGTTGTGAAGGCATCCTCATGTCTTGTCTGCATTAGTGGGAATTCTCTTGTGACCTTAGTTCTTTCTCCAGGCACAAAGCGCTCTGTGTTTTCACCATCTGTGCTGGTTAGCAAGTTCAAGATTTAGCCTTCCGTGTTCTTTCCATCAAGCGCTTGAAAGCAGTGTCTTTAAGTGCTAGGGTCCCGGAAATGCCAAAGCAGTCGTGACGTTCCAGTACGATTTTGTTTATTGGCAGCAGTAAAGGCAACGTCAATTAAAATAAACAACTAAATTTTTAAAAAAGAAATATACACGAACACAGGGAATGAATCTAATTATTTCTCTCTAGTGCCTTACTTACAAACTCACAGTTTTTCTTTATAGCTTTTTGCTTTCTGACACTATGGTCGAAAGTGTCTTAAAATATATTATTGATACTGGGAAAATGCTTTCACCTATTATAATAACTCTTGGCCAAAATGCTGCTCTTGTTTCAAAATCCTGTATCTCTGTGGTAACACTTGAAGGGGTTATTTCTGAGACATCTCTTTTTCTTAATGCTGGATAGAAGAGATTAGTAGTCATCAGGGAGAATTCCTTTGATTTCAAAGATAAATTAAATGCAGACACTTGAATAAAGAAATATGGCATTAGAATTGATGAGGGCAGAGGTGCAGTAACATTTTCTGAATTTAAATTGATTGGAAGTTTTTCTGAGGTTGACGAAAGGCAACAAGGAAGCTCAGTGACTAGCCACGTAACCATTGGGATTGGTGTGGGCTATTATAGCCAGTGTTGTATAGAGACAAGTCTGTGAAGTAGAATTCCTGAAAAATCTGAAAAATCTCTTGTCATTTCTTTTCCTCTGCTAGGAGGAACTATTTTGGGATTATTACATCATACTATTTGGGACTAGGATGGAGGAACGCATATATTTTTACTGTTTCCTACACAGTCTAGTTGTGAATATTTTAAGAAACTCTGTTTTCCTCCATTAAAAGTATCTTCTGTAACAAATACTCAATAGATTATAATGAGTTTCGTTTTCAGGAGACACTCCCTTTGTTTTATTATTATTTTTTAATATATTTTTTCTTTTTTTCTCCGTTTGTTTTGTATGTCTCAACATGAGCCATTTTCATCCCCTGTTGTTGTGAACTCTTCTTTTGCATTTTTAATTAAAGTTGACCATTAATTAAAATTTGACCTCAACCTTTTTTATTCTTATACTTTCATTTTAAGGTGCCGTTGGGATGAACAGGGTGTTGTGTACCGAGACTGTTTTCTTGACCTGGGAGGTCAAAAGTAGCTTGCTTGTCCCCAGTGAAGTCCTATTCTGAGTACAGAGTCCTCTGAGCTGAGAGCCCAAAACATCTTTGTGATCTGTTAACCCTTACTCAGGCTCATGAGATATCCTGTCCTCCCTGAGGGTAATTTAGGATAGATTAAGTCTGAGCTTTGGTATAATCAGGTTGGACTACCTATGTAAGCACTGGGAGCAGCTTATGAGTCCACTTCCCTAAATGGGCTGGGGAACAAATCAAAACATTGAAATAGAAGCCCCTTACCTGGATAATAGAAGAAGTTCAAGAGAGTGAGCTCAGGGAAGGATCTACTTGTAGTTAGTACTTTGTGCTCAGTATGGTGGCAGGGTCTGCAATAGCATATGGTCTCAGTAGCTGAATTCCATCTCAAATAGGTGCAGGAGGGTAGGATTTACTCCATTGCAGCCCCAGTATTATTGCCAGGGTTTTATATTTCTTATGGTGTCTTTTTTCTAATTCTGACCAA
Source organism: Neomonachus schauinslandi (assembly GCF_002201575.2). Classification (NCBI taxonomy): domain Eukaryota; kingdom Metazoa; phylum Chordata; class Mammalia; order Carnivora; family Phocidae; genus Neomonachus; species Neomonachus schauinslandi. The sequence goes on along the minus strand of NC_058405.1, from coordinate 115,202,606 downwards.
AAAAAGTAGGGGATATGTTTCTTATTGGCTTATGTACTTTGGGACTCTACAATCAACAAAACATACACCCATCTCCAAACTCCCATATTTTGCGGTTAGCTTGATTTGTTTTTAAATTTAAATTTTTAAAATTTTATATCTCTGATCTCTTCCTTTGTGACTGCCATTACTTTTAGGCCTTTCTAAAATCAGACAAATATTAGCCAGTGCTTTCCATTTATAAAAAAATTAAGAGTTCACGTTTTACATTTTTTTATTTTTTATTTTTAATTTTTTTTTAAAGATTTTATTTATTTATTTTGAGAGTGAGAATGAGAGAGAGAGAGAGAGCATGAGAGGGGAAGGGTCAGAGGGAGAAGCAGACTCCCTGCTGAGCAGGGAGCCCGATGCGGGACTCGATCCAGGGACTCCGGGATCATGACCTGAGCCGAAGGCAGTCGCTTAACCAACTGAGCCACCCAGGCGCCCCCACGTTTTACATTTAACCCTCAAATTCATGTGGTATATAATGTGAGGCAAGGATCTATCCTTAATTTTTTTTTCAAGTATCTAATCAACTGTACTAGCACTTTTATTGAATAAAATAGCCTCTCCCCCACTGGTGTGTGATGGTGCCTGTATTAAGTTGAATCTTATTTTTATATTTAAAAAGCATCCTGTTTCTCTTACAGGCATCAGGTTTGAAAGGCAAGGAATCCAAAACTTCTGAAAGAACAGCTGCAGTTGCTGGTCGTTCGGTTGGCCTTTTTAATGATAAATTACTGACCACAGTAGTGAAGACTCACTTCCAGGATATTAAGAATGAAAGCAGAGTTGTTGAAAATGTGATATATCCAACAAGAACCAGGGGAGTTGAAAATGTGACCTTCAAAGGAAAAAAAGGTATTTCCAAATCAAATTTTGTAATCTTAGAAATACTTCTGCAATGAAATTAAAAACTGAATTTCATTAAAATGATTCATGGGATTGGTAAAGTTTAAAGTAGCTTTTTGAAAATATTACTCTATTCTGAATATAAAAGTGGTACAATATTGCATTAACAAGAATATATGTGAAAATGGTTCATGATAAAGTTGGTAGTAACTGCCAAATTCTTGAAGACTTCTTTCCTTTTATATTTGGAATCTGTCTAGATCTTGGGAAAAAATGTGATACATTTTATTGTAGAAAACCTGTGGGGCGCCTGGGTGGGTCAGTCATTAAGCATCTGCCTTCTGCCCAGGTCATGATCCCAGGGTGCTGGGATCGAGTCCCGCGTCTGGCTCCCTGCTCTCGGGAAGGCTGCTTCTCCCTCTCCCGCTCCCCCCTGCTTGTGTTCCCTCTGGGATCATGACCTGAGCCGAAGGCAGATGCTTAACGACTGAGCCACCCAGGCACCCCAATAAATAAATAAATAAATAAAATCTTAAAAAAAAAAAAAGAAAACTTATAAAATACAGAAAAAAATCCCCACAAAAATAATCCATAATCTCACAAACAAGATGACTGTTTCGGGAATTTTCAAGTGGCTTCAGCAATATAATCATACCATTTGCTGCTTTCTGTTCAAACCAACAAAAGGATATTTTAATATAGCATTGGCTTTATCACTGGTAAAGTTGGACTGCAGAAATGTGGCTTGGATCTGAGCTCAGATGGAGCCATTCTGTTCCTCACCTCCACCCCTGACATAGGTGAGGACGTGGGGTCTGCAGAACAAATTCATCCCTTCAGGCTCATGGAGGGGGGCAGCCTTCTCTACAGTTCAGTGACTGGCAAAATAAATTGCCAGAGAAAGATGAGTCTCCATGCCAGCATCTTGGAGGTAAAATACCACATGGTATTGGGAGCAGAAGAAAAGACCTTGCTTTGCCTGAGGGAAGATAGGATTTAGAGAGAGACCTAAGAGACTATGGATTATTAGAGTGCCTTCATCTGTCACCACTAATTCAGTCAAATCCTTCCCAATGGGGATGTTCAGGTAGGGATGGCAGGAAGGGCTCCTTATTATTTCTCTCAGGGGATTGAGGTGTTTTTGGAAGTTAATATTTCAAACGTTGAATTGGTAACTCAGAGAGAGAAAGAGAAGGCTCATTCATTCATTTGTTCACAAATATTTATGAGTGCTTATTATTTGCCAGGCCCCATTCTAGGCCTTCCGGATACAGCAGTGAGTGAAATAGGCAAAATGTTTTCTTTCCTGAAGCACACATCTGTGCAGGAGGACAGATAATAAAAAAGCAAATAAATGAATATATATTGCATTGGGAGTTTTATTAATTTGCATATTTATAAATTATTTATATATTTATATTTATTTATGTTTAGATATTTATTTGTGTATATTAACATATAATGTGAGTGCTATGAAAAAACATAAAACAATAAAGGGATAGAATGTAATGGAGAGGGCTATTTTATTAGATAGAGTGGATAGGGAAATATTCTCTTTAGTGACATTTGAGCAGAGACCTGATTGAGGTAAGGGAATGTGCAGATAAGGGGGAAGAACATTCTAGGGCAAGGGAAGGACTAGGAAAACTTCTCTGAGAGGGTAGCACGCTGGGCATTTTGAAGATAGCAAGGTGGCCCTAGGGCCGGAGCAGAGTGAGCAAGGGGGAGAGTAAAAGGAGATGTGGTCAGATGGGTAGCTGGGGGCCAGTTTATATTAAGCAGCCTATAGGTCAAGGCAAGGTGTCTGGATTTTATTCTGGGTGAGAAGGAGGGTTTTGAGCAGGTGACTGACGGAGTGTGACTGCCTTCTCTTAGGTGATCACTCTGGCAGCGGTGTGGAGAGCAGGAGCTCGTAATCATTGCTGGTTTTGGCTAGGGTGTTAACAGGGCTGGTGATTGAGAACTGGTGGCCATTCAGGATGTGCTGACAGATTAGTTGTCATTTTCTAAGATGTGGAACACTGGAGGAAGAGTACTTTTGGGAGGGGGGATTGTTATCAAGAGTTGAATTTCAGTCATTGAGATGTTTACTTGGAAAATGAAGTAGAGATTTCCAAAAACAAAGGAAAGTCAAGGCCAAAGATAGAATTTGCAAGTGATGCATCTAGAGGTAGTATCTAAAGCTGTGGGATTGTTGAGGTCAACCCTTGGCTGGGTGTATGTTTGCTAAGAGGTACAAGGCCTTAGGCCTGAGTCATGCCAACATTCAGAGAAAGAGAATTAGCAAAGGGTACAGTGAATTTTGAGGAAAACCAGGATAGTGTGGTATCCTGGATTCAAGAAGGTGGTCTCCTCATGGCCATAATTAACAAAGGGAGAATTTTCTTTTAGGTTTTCGTTTTATACATATATATATATATGTATATGTATACATACACACACACTATATATATTATATATATGTATACACGTGTGTTTTAAAAAATATGATTAGGATCATATGTACACATAAGATGAATTTTAAAGTAGAAGGAAAAACTAAATGTTGCATTTAAAGGAAAAATGTAGAAAAAAATCAGGTGTGCGAAATAACAAGAGTTGATGATTTCTATTATTAATAATTAAAGTAATTATTAGTGTGTCATCCCACAAACACTTCTGATGGCAGTGTTTCCACTTAGGTACAGAGAATGTCAACAGAAAACAGGAACACTGTCAGGCAGAAGAGCTTGGACCCTCTCAGTTCACAGACTCTCATTTCAGTAAAAAGGTAAGGTGTGACACTGACAGTCCTGGATCCTGTTTTTTACTTTCTTTCTTTCTTTCTTTCGTTCTTTCTTTCTCTCTTTCTTTCCTTCCTTCCTTCCTTCCTTTTTGATTTTATTTATTTATTTGAAAGAGAGAGAGTGAGAGAGAGAGAGCAAGAGCAGGGGAAGGGGCAGAGAGACAAGCAGATTCCCCACTGAGCAGGGAGCCCAAAGTGGGAGCCCGACTCAGGGCTCAATCCCAGGACTCTGGGATCATGACCTGAGCCAAAGGCAGCCGTTTAACCAACTGAGCCACCGAGGTGCCCCCTGGATCCTGTTTCTTTTTTTTTTTTTTTTAAAGATTTTATTTATTTGACAGAGAGAGATACAGCGAGAGAGGGAACACAAGCAGCGGGAGTGGGAGAGGGAGAAGCAGGCTTCCCACTGAGCAGGGAGCCCGATGCGGGGCTCGATCCCAGGACCCTGGGACCATGACCTGATACGAAGGCAGACGCTTAATGACTGAGCCACCCAGGCGCCCCTGGATCCTGTTTCTTCTGTGTGTTCCCTACATAGGAGACACAAAGCACTCTCATCTCATGATTCCTACCAAAGAAAATGCAGACTTGCTAACCTGAGTCAGTGTTAAATGCCAAATGTGTGTCTTGAAATTTTTTGCTTATTGCCTGGTCTATTTTATGTTTCTGTGTATTCCTCTTGACGCTTTCAAAGTGACAAGGAGCTTTTATGCTCATATGGAGGATGTCAGGTATCTACCTAAAGACTTATTTGGGGACAAAAACCCAATTAAGATGAACATTAAAAAGAAGCTTTCAAAGAGGCAGGAGAAGTAGAAATAAGAGGAAAGAGTTAAAATTCATTGGTTTAAAACTATTCACTAAGAAAGTCAGGGTTCTGGGCAGCCTCTGATGAACTTCACTAGAAGGGCTCTCTAGGGGGACCCCTGTCCACAGAGAAGAATCAGAACAGAGTGTTATCTGTACATCATAACAATGTGTGGGTTTTGCTTAAGGCTTTGTTTCAAATAACATTCTGTCTCTAAAAAATATTTGACTCTCTCTGTTTTGGGATATGCAATGAGGGACTGTGAACCCAAATTGAACATTGTGGTCTTTATGGGGTTGTGGGACCCTTTGATGGGCTGCCATGGTGCAAGAAACCAGTCTGTGCTGGGCAGTTGGGGCTTGGTTTGGGGTAACTGATGTGGAGACAGAGAACATGGCAGGAAAAGCATGTGTTTATGTAGTCTGCTCCACTAGCCAGTGCTGTTTTAATTTCTCTCTGTTTAATTTTAGGTCTTCAGCTCTGTAAAAGCTATTCTCGATCTTTCTGTTTTTCGGAGTCAAGTCCCTCTAGAAAGTCTGGTAATGGATCTGAAAAGGAAAAACCCAACTTTATGCTTCAGTCCTTTGGAACCCAATGGAAGAATCTCCATCCAAGGATCATTTCTGGCTATGCAGAAACTCAAAGAATCTTTGCTATTAAAAGCAAGTTCTCTTTTAGAAAAAAAACAGGAATTTTATCAGTGAGGAGAAAAGATGGAATAGGCAGAACTCCAGAAGGCAGCTCCAGAGAAGTAGCTCTTTGGAGTCACTCGGGTCCTCAGTACCCGAGGCCACCAAGAGAGGAGAAACGCTTGTTCTCAACACAGATATTTTCCTTTACCTCAAAAAGAGCAGATTTTATGAAAGCACATTGAAAAACTGTCATGTTTTCTGTGAGGAAAGAGTGGATGGTGCAATTACCACAATTTGTATAAAAAATGCTCAAGAATGTTCTCAGCCAAACAATGCAAAGGTTGTAAAAGCACTTTTTGAGGAATATTCACTTGCTCTTCACTTCGAGCTTAGAAAGGAGACACTTACTTTGAAAGGAAAGGAGAGTCGAAATAAAAGAAATATTAAGTTGGCATGTGAACAACTACGTTCGAGGTTCCCTCAGGTTCTGATAAATTTTTATGAGACACACATTGACATTATAGGATCTTCTTCTGACACAAACTTGTTTAAAAAAGAGGTCATGAAATTAATAAGGTTAGACAGGCGATGAGATCTCAGCTGTAATAATGACAATGGCAGTTGCTTTTCCTTACTGAGTAGTGACGATGCTGTAACTGACGCTGGCTTTACACACATGATCTCATTTAATCCTCGCAACCATCCTTCAGTGTAGGCATTGCTATCCTCATGTTGTAGGGGAAGAACCTAGGACTTGGAGAGGTTAAAACTTTTGTCTGGAGTTATCCAGTGGGCAAGGAATGGGGCTGCGGTTAAACTCAGCCTATCTGACTACAAAATGCTGGCAAAACTCTCTTGAGAAGCTACTTTGATTGAAAGTACTTCCGAAGCAGGTAATCATTACTTGACTAAATCTGATTGGTACGAGGCCGCTGGACCATATAGGACATTTTTATTGTTGCTTATTTAGCCTAAGTACCTATAGAAAATGTTGGTTCTGTTAGAATTATGAAGAATTACAAAGTATAGTGTCTTTTTTCTTTATTCCCCCCTTTATTTTATAATTGTATGGTTAAAGTAATAGCATTTAAGGAATAAAATCATGGGTGCTTCCTTAAAGATGACGGAAGGATTTGAAAATTCATTGCTGGGGTGCCCGGGTGGCTCAGTCGTTAAGCATCTGCCTTCGGCTCCCAGGGTCCTGGGATCGAGCCCCGGATCAGGCTCCCTGTTCTGCGGGAAGCGTGCTTCTCCCTCTCCCATTCCCCCTGCTTGTGTTCCCTCTCTCGCTGTGTCTCTCTCTGTCAAATAAATAAATAAAATCTTAAAAAAAAAAAAAAAAGACAATTCATTGCTGAAGAAGGGAAAACAAGAACTTGTAAGTTATTTGGTTGTCTATGACTCCCCTGAATTTAACTTTGGGATAGTTTTAAGTGCCTAGGGCATATTATCCTAGGATAATAAAATGTATACATCTTGCTCATCTCAAAGTAAATAAATGTGATCATGATGATGTAAACTGTTTATATTAAAAGGAAACATAAGACAACTCTCTATGCTTTCATTTTTCTTAGCCATCTAAATCCCAAATATTTCCGTCTTTTAAAATACGGTATTTCGTTGTTTATTGAATAAACTTTTTTTTTTGTCATGGCAAGCTGCTGTTTATATCAAGTACCCAATAAGATGTCTTTAAATTAAAAAGATGCTTCATTTTTATTTTGCTTCTAGGAGTTTGTCGCAGTCTGGGTCCAATCAGGAGAGAGAAGGCACACGGCAGTTTGAATAGGGAGAGTTTAATATAAAGAATTGTTAATTATAATAGGGGATTAGAATAATGAGGGATTGGCTAGTAAGAAATACAGAGAACTCTAAAAAATATCTTGCTGGAAATCCATCCTCTAGGTTGCTGGAGGAAACTGCTTAGAGGAAGTGTCTTACCAGAGACATTCCATTACACAATGTACTCGGGCGTTGCTGGGGGAAGCTGGCCATTATGCTCTTACAGGCCCTGAGTGCTGGGGAGGCCTTGTGTGCCGGGGGCTGAGCTCATGCTGCAGGAGCTTAATGTTGGAGAAGCTGCCCATGCTGCAGAAGCTGGGTACCGGGAGAAGCTTCCTCTGCGGACAAACTGGATCCCTAATAGCCTGCCAGTTAACAATTTGAAGTGGGGAAAAGACTTTCCTCTTGCAGTGTCTCTCCAGCGCCCTCTACTGAGAAAACTTAACATCCTATCAGCTACAGAGGAAAAATATTGAAGGGTCCCAGATTCATTTTCACAGAGTAGGCACATAGGATGAATTTAAAGCAGAGTCAATAAATTGATAACTGACAGAGTTTAATTTGATACCTACTAAGGCTTTCATTATTATCACAAATTTAACACCAACAGAATAGTCTTTAAACAAAGAGCTGGATCAGAAAAATGATGTTCATTCCATGATCAGATAGACATTGATTTACAAGTATGGATATAGCATCTTCTGCTTGACATTATGTATTTCAGATGTTTTTACATGTTGCTGTGCCTTTTAGATTTGTTTAACAGCACTTTCCTTATAATATGCTAGTTGTATAATCAATTTCTATCTTTAATAAAAACCGATATTTTTTCCAAAGTGGCAGTAGTGACTTTCATTAAAATTTATTTCTGAGGGTTACTGATGCCCAGGCAGATGATGTGAATTCCAGGCCTAAACCCTGTTGTATGTCTGCAACCGGGAGAAAAACCTATCATTTAATTAGATAATAAGTTGATACTTTTCAAAGAGGCTGCTGGTAGTGAAGAGGGCCATTATCCAGTTAAAAAAAGAGGACGTAAGAGATTCAGATCAAGACAGACAAAGGAGTAGAGTGGGAGAAAGGGTTCCAAGGCATTTAGTTAAGAAATGCTTTCAGAAATACCTGTTGAGCTCATCCTCTGGGACAACCATTCTGCAGGATTCTGGAGACAATGATGGGACGTTAAGACAGAAATGTTCACTGATTTCCTAGAAGTCACTGCTTAGTCTGGCAGAGAAGGCAAACAAGCTATTACCTTAGTGCTTGCTACAGAAGTAGTTGGTGTAAGGTGGACGGGACTGTCAATTGTTACCTAGGATATGTTAACCATTTTCAAATTATTTGCATAATTTTCAATGAGCATGTGTCAAAGTTTTATTTGCCTTATCGAGGAGTAAACTAACAGAATGACAATACTGGTTGAAAAAGAACATGAGAAATAGAATTTAAAAATCAGTAGGGATGGGGCACCTGGGTGGCTCAGTCGTTAAGTGTCTCCCTTCGGCTCAGGTCATGATCCCGGGGTCCTGGGATCGAGCCCCGCATCGGGCTCCCTGCTCTGCGGGAAGCCTGCTTCTCCCTCTCCCACTCCCCTTGCTTGTGTTCCCTCTCTCGCTATGTCTCTTTCTGTCAAATAAATAAATAAAATCTTTAAAAAAAATCAGTAGGGAAAAGCATGTTCATAAAGATTGCTAAACTAGAAACAACGCTGATCAGTGTCCAATGAGGCTTTAAGACTGTGTTTTGGGGGGTTGTTTTCTCTGTTAGACAGAAAAAAATAATCACACTTTATCATGTTCTTTAGAAGTTAAAGCTCTAACTGTACTGAGTTGTAAAAGGTCAGTGCCCCAATCAATTGTGATATTAAGTGAAACGAAGTTACATTCCCCAAAAGAGATGACCCACTAGTGGGCTTATTGGAGCATGTCTAGCAAGGCATTAAAAGGTCACATAATTATTTTTTGCCTTATTTCTGTGTTTTGAGTAATTTTCTTTAACAAGGGTCAGAAGAAGCTTCCCAGAGGCTATGAGTTGATGGATGGGTGTTAGCTCAGTGAAGAGATGAGGAGGGAGGGCAAAACAGCACTTGGTTTGGTAGATGAAAGCCAAGTTTAGGGATGGCTGAATTTTGACAGCTTAGTTTTTACAAATTTTATTTGATGGACAAGATTATTTGATTCCTCAATAAGAGAGACACACATACAAAAGTATAGAGGGAAGGAAATGTCTAATTTCCTTTGTGAATCTCTCCATATAAATCATGTTGGTAGCAATGTATGGATTTTCCCAAAGACAGTAATTTAAGAAACTTACCTATCAGTGCTTAGATTTAATTCCTCTAGGATCATTTCCTGGTGTAAATACTGGTCTAGGAAAATAAAAACTCTTTCAACTCCAGTGGACTCTCTTCCATATTCTCCACCCATCCCTTCTCTTTCATCTTTCACTTCTTCCAAATTGAGTGATTCTGGGAAATTTCCTAACCCTTCTAGCTTCAGTGTGCTTATGTGTAACCTGAAAATTGTACCTATTTTCACAGGGTTATTGTGAGTTTTAGAAATCATGGTAGGTAAATATTCAAAAATAGTAGTCATTGTTCTTAAGAACTTAGTAATACCAACACCCCAAGAAAAGCTCCCTCTGCTTGGAATGCCTCATCTCAGGGTAGGCACAAACATGTAACTCCAAGTAGAAAATCAAGCATTGTTTTGGACTTTTTCCTCCTTATTTTTTATTACCTTAGATCAGGCCTGTGTCATTTCTTGCCTGGGTTAGTGAGTTGAATAGTATCCCCTCAAAATTCAGAATGTAACCTTATTTGGAAATAGGGTCTTTGCAGATGTGATTCGTTAAGATGACATCATGCTGGATTGGAGTGAGGCTTTACCCCAGGGACTGGTGTCCTTATAAGAAAGGGAGAGGACACTGAGACTCAGAGGAGAATGGGGTAAATTTCACGTGACAACAGAGGCAGAGGGTGGCCCGATCAGCTATAAGGCAAGGAATGCTAGGGATGAATGGGAACCAACAGGAACTGAAAAAGGCAAGGAAGAATTCTTCCCTAGAGTCTTCAGATGGAGCTTGATCTTGCCAACCCCTTGATTTTAGACTTCTGGCCTCCAGAACTGTGAAAGAATAAATTTCTGTTGTTTTAAGCCACCAACTTTGTGGTAATTTGTTATGGCAGCTCTAGGAAACCAATACACATGGATTTCTTTCAAAAAATTCCTGGGAGCCTCTGATCTTTACAGTTGGTTTTGTGTGTGGGCTTCTGTTGTATACTCTATACGCCCCTCTCTTGTGACAGCATTTCACAGTACATTTTGTTTGTTGGTTTCTTGTCTTCCTTTCTGACTCTGTGATCTCCTTGAGGCCAGGAATTTTGTCTATTTCTACTTTATTTATTCTCTGTTTATAATACTATGTGTCCGGCACATCATAGACATTCCACAAATACCTATGAAATATATGAACAATTTTTGTGCTCCCACAGAATTTATACAGGATTTTGTACTGAAATAAGCATCTCATAAATGTGTGTTCATTGTTCCAGGAATTTTCTTTTTATAGTCTTCCCACTTGCCAACATCAGAATACTTATATTGATCTTTTACCCCTTTAGAATGTGTCCTCAGTTCCTACTTGTTAAATTACTTCAATGTAGGGAATTCTGGCAAGAGAAACTCAAGCAACAAGGTATCCCTCTCTTTTACATTCTTCTCATGCAGGTTGGTCAGTAATTGCTCCTAGCAGGAAGGCACTAAGCATATTCCCTGAAAGTGCCTGGGATAGTTCTTTCCATTTGCCTAGTTCCTGACTGGGTTTCACCAGTGAGACAAAAAGTCCCTTGTGATTTAATTAGATAGTTATGAAGATTTGCTGGGTCTGTCTACTCTTGTATCTGGTTATTGTCAGCGCTAGGAGGTCAATGGGGGGACTTCTCAATGTTTATAAGCAGTTTACCCATTAATGCTTGAGATATTAAGACATTTAACCAGCAGAAAAATACTATATAGCATATGTACGTGTGTCAAGACTCCTGCATTTAACATATTTCTAGCAATACTGAGAAAAACAATAGAAGTAGAATATGCCTTCTTTTGATTTTCTATGAAATTTAGTATTGGAGGAAATTAGTCTAAACAAGTATTTTATGGATTCAGATATTACAAGAGTATTAACTTAAAGGACCCAATCTTTTAGGGGGTGGTGGGAAGAGATATATAGAATATAAAAAAAAGCTTTTTTGTTGTTATGGGAGAAATCTGTTTAAATTAATAAATGATTTCATGAAAGGAATAAAAAGATAAAATGTAACAAGAGTAGCACAATTTCCTTCTCTCAGTCTATAAATGACAAAGCATTTTGGATTCTATCTCCATACCATTCCTTGTATTTGCTTCCTCTTCTCCATTCTTTATGCCACTACCTTTGCTTTTGCTTCAGGCCTTTATTAATAATAGGAGGAGCATGGTAAGGAAGATACTGCCTGATGTTACAAAACATCTCTTGTAAAAGAGAATGCCCGCTGAAACGGTCTCCCCATTTGTGCAGAGGTAGAACTAAAGCAGGGTTCATCGTTTCACTGCCTAATTTTGGGAGGGGATATCAGAATTTTGTCTTGATGTTTTTCATCTCTGGGGGAAGAGGGAGTGATTTTTGTTCAGTGATTTTTGGGACAATAGGTGACCCTACCTCTTAATCCCCAAAGGGCTGAGCTCTGCCTTTATGTTAAGGACACACTTGACTCTGTAGCTTTCTGCCTCCAGGATGACTTGGACCAGGCTAGATTAGATTCTTGTAGTTTTCAACTTCCAACCTTGATTTTTTTGCTGGGGCAGCATGGCGGGGTGGGGGTAGGGTGTACTTCTATAGTTAGCTCTATGTGGTAAACAATGCCACACAGGAAATTGCTCTAAACCCTTTTAAGTACTCTACTATGTTTTATCACCTTGGAGTGTAAGGTAAGGTTACATTCTATTTAAATATTTAAATGAATGACTCCTATCCTTATTTTTACCCATTGTGAGAAGGCCTTGCTTTTTTTCCTGGGGTCCTCTCTTTCTCTAATTCTAAAAGCCCCAGGGATACTTACTCAGCAAAAAGGTCAGGGCTGAAGGAAAGAAACCTGGTAAACCTGCTCAGTTTGCCGTGGGAACCCATCCTGGTTAACAAGCTGCCTCTAGTGGTGTCATTTCAGTATGTCACCCTAAATAAAGAGGGAAACTGAGGCAAACTCAAATTTCCAGAAATTGAGCTTATTCTGGAATAGTGGAGGAATTGCAATTTGGGAAATGCATGCTGAAGGATGCTGCAGGACAGTCTCTTGTGGGTTTGGGGTGGGCTGTATTTACCTGCAAGGGGTGCAAAGAGGACAAAGTCCAGCCAGAGTCCAAGCAGTACGGGTATTGGCTTGAGGATGGGAAGAGATTTCTCGTGGCTGTTCATTGGTCGGGGGATAAGTCTCAGTCTTCTGTCAATCAGGCATTGGCGGGAAATCAGTTTCAGGTCTGTTCTGTTTTCCCGAGGGCGCATGCGTGAGACTCTTCCCGTATGCTCGGTTCCATTTTAGACCGAAACCCTTTCACGAACCGGGTCTGTACCCGCCAGGTGCTCAAGCCCGTGACTACCTCCGATCTGGTAGTAGTTTCTGCAGGTGAAGAAAGAAGACTCAGCCGTACTCAGGCCGAGGTAGGTCAGCCCGCCGGGATGCGCCTCCGAGGCACAGAGCTCTCGCCTCACAGATACAGTCGGGTGTCAGTATTCGTTGGATTCTGTGTTTGTGAATTCACCTCCTCGGTAACGTTTATTTGTAACTCCATTCCCGGACCTCAGCGAAAGGTCAAAAAATTTGAGTTGCGTGACAAGCATGCTCTCAGCATGTTCTGGAACAAGGTGAGGCATCTTATTTCAGTGCTTTTGCCGTAAACAAGTGTCCTTTTCGTGGTGTTCAGTGGCATGTTTTTCACATTTCTGTGCATCGTGGGGCTGATTTTGCTGTTGAAAGTGGCCCCGAGTGCAGTGCTGAAGTCCTGTCTAATGTGCGTGAGTGCGAGAAGGCTGTGACGTGCTTTCCCGAGAAAGTACCGCGGTGATAAACTTCATTCAGGAGTGAGTTATGGTGCTGTTGGACATGACTTCAATGTTAATGAATCAACAGTAGACATGAAATAGAGCATCTTTAAGCGGAAACTCACATAAAACAAGGTTATGTACTGATGGGTTGAGGAAAATGTGGTGACCAAAGGCTTGCGGGAATCCAACCCTGCATTTCCCCTTGGAGCGGTGGCTCCCTATTACTATCTGAGAATCGGTGTTTTCTAAGTGACTTTCTAAGATATAACCACCACGAGTAAGGAGAACCGACTGTATATCACAGCTGTTTCCTTCGGATATGCCCATGATGCCAGGAAGGATGAGTCAGAAACTGTCCCTCTGTGAGGCCTGGAAGGACCAGACTTCCTCGTTTCCAAAGCCCTGCCCCTCTTGCTGTTCTCCAGGGCGCTGGCACCGTTGGGGTGGGGGTGGGGTGTCTCTGTCTTTCTTGCACTGCCACTAGCTGGCGGGTGCGGCAGGGGTGCGGCAGGGGTGCGGCATGGGGAGATAATTACATGGGGGATGTGATGGTGCAACTCACCCTTGCTTCTCTCATGCAGCCTTCCACCAGCCCCACCCCGTGGTGTCTCCTTGCCCCCAGATACGCAGAACATTCCTCATTCTGGCTTCAGAATGATTTGTAGTGGGAATATCTACATTCTAGCTCTCATCCCTCCAACATATAATTGCAAAAATAAAACAATCTGACACTGGTACATTCCTAAGATCTGAGCTGTCCAGTTCTGCCAAGGTCATCCTGATAGAGAGTGATATAAACACTAAAAACAGTTCTCTCTAGGTCCTGTTTATATCATTCCTAGAATAAAACCTGAGGCTTCATTGAGGAGTGAGGAGTAAATCAACACTGCCCACAGTCAAGTCAGGTTTGAGCTGGGCTGGAGGTTGAATTCGTCTTTAATCAAAAGTGTATTGGATTTTGTTGTTGAACCTTAGCTTTTAGTGAAGAATTCAAAGGTGGCAATGTTTTCCTAAATTCGGTATTCTTTTGACACAGTCAAAAAGATTCCTCACATGTGTAAGAGACCAGTCTTGAATAACTAAGCTACTGCTACCCTGAGAATTTCTGTATGAGGGGCTTCGGGGGTGTTCACCCCGTATTTAAGAGATGGGGTTCAATTTATACCCTGCCTCCTTTTCACTTTAATTCAGCATTGCTTCTTTCAGGAATGCATTTTTAAAAATGGTCTGTGACAGAACAATAAGAATTTTTGAACAGGGGCACCTGGGTGGCTCAGTCGTTAAGTGTCTGCCTTCAGCTGGGGTCATGATCCTAGGGTCCTGGGATCGAGCCCCGCGTCGGGTTCCCTGCTCAAAAGGGAGCCTGCTTCTCCCTCTCCCACTCCCCCTGCTTGTGTTCCCTCTCTCGCTATATCTGTCAAATAAATAAATAAAAAATCTTAAAAAAAAAGAATTTTTTGGGGTACCTGGGTGGCTCAGTTGGTTAAGTGTCTGCCTTCGGTTCAGGTCATGATCCCAGGGTCCTGGGATAGAGCCCCACATTGGGCTCCCTGCTTAGCGGGAAGCCTGCTTCTCCCTCTCCCACTCCCCCTGCTTGTGTTCCCTCTCGCTGTCTCTCCCTCACTGTCAAATAAATAAATAAAATCTTAAAAAAAAAAAAAGAATTTTTGAACGTATATAACAAAATATCTTTAAAGAGTTTTGGCAGGAAATGCATGCATATCCATATACTCATAGATATGAAAATTATTCAAGGCAAACAAGTCTTGTTTAATTAGGTATGTCTTTACTTGCCCTTGCTTTCTTTTTTAAAATACCAGTCACAACATTTTATATAACCAATTATTATTTTTAAATACATTAATTTAATATATGTAGATTACACATAATAGTGTCTATGCCATCCTTTTCTTGCTACCTGGTGCTATGTCCTAGTCTTAAGAATTTTTGTTATCTGTGTATATGTTCTTTTTTCATTTTATCTCTTCTGTCGTTCATCGTCCTATGCAATGACAAAAGCAACTATGACATCAAATTGCTTTTAGAGAAACCCCTGGTTACTCCCCAATACAGTAATGAATGTGATGTAACAGTAGCAGTTTAAAATAAAGGAGCTATTAAAACAGCAGGGATATCTTGGAAACAGCAGCAAGATATTCTGGAATAAATGATGGTAATGCTACTTTGCATGATGGACTATGACATATTCCATGAAAGAAAATATCATGAGGAATTGACTCCCTACTTGGCATTCAATAACTGTTATGTTTCATTATTAAAAGGAAGAAAATAATTCCCCTTTTACTGTTGGAGTAGTATGATGTAAGAAATACATAGCTACAAGGTTATAGCATGGAACTATTTACATCAGAATTATTTTTCTGTTATAGTTGGTTTGAGTTCAGAGACAGCTACTATTCGAATAAGCACTAGAGGGAGCTAGACCCCTGTCTGATGAATTCTTCTTTGTCCTGGAGCTGGAGGGAGCACAACCCCTCGCCCACATTTAGATCAGCTTATAAACTTGTGAATTTAGTGCTCATCTCAGTCCACAGACGTGATTATGTAGGTACCTGAGATTTAAGAACCACAGATTTTAGAGGGTCAACTGTTACACATTAGAAGGGACTTAAGAGACCTGCTCAGCGTGGAGTCTGCTTCTCCTCTGACCCTCTCTCCTCTCGTGCTCTCTCTCACAAATAAATAAAATCTTAAAAAAAAAAAAAAAGACCTATTATCTAAATACAATCTATGGGACCTTGTTTGGATCCTGATTCAAATAAACCAGCTTTAAAAAGATGTTTCTGGGGCAACTAGGGCAATTTGAACAGGCACTAAATATTATATCATGGAACTGCTGTTAATTTTATTAGGTGTGATAATGGTATCTTGGTAATGCTAAAAAACTCTTTAAATGCTATTAAGGATACATATGGAAGAATTTTCCATGAAACTATATGATGCTTATAATTCATTATAAAATATTCTACAATAAAGAAAATGTGTGTATGTGTGTGTTAGTAGATGAAAGAAGATTGATAACATCTTGATAATTGCTGGAACTGGGGTTTGTGAGTTTTTGAATTTCCCATCAAAAGTGAAAAAGAAAAGCACAGACAGCATTTTCTTACAATTTTTACTTATGGTTTAGTTTATGATCATTTACTGTTAATGTATATTTCTTAGATTTCAAAGTCAAGAATACAAGAAAATATCATTCTTTTCCCCTGAAGGGTAGCAGATTATGCCACTCCAAAATGTGACTGTTGGAGTTCAGGACATTCCACCCCAAATATGCTGCTATGGTATATTGATTATTTTGAGCTGAAGGCACTTGAAAAGCACCAAATCCAGGGAAAGACTTTCTCTGAACTCCCCTAGCTGCCTAAAGAGGCATTCTCCAAAAGGAACTCAATCATAAATCCCCTCCCTGGGAGTTTCATCAGCTAGGAAGATTGACTTTTGTCACAGGAGAGGGGACTAGAAGTTGTCACCATATCCAGACGGACTTTGTCACAAACTATCATTCATACTTCCTATCTATTCTCCTAAGGGCTCATTTATCTCTCCTAAAAATAATTTACTTTCCCCTAAAGGTTCTCCATGGCTCCTCCCCATTCCCGATTAATATGGTATTTAATCCTGGTTTCTAAGCCACCTTGAGGAATTACTTATTTTTTCCTGGTATTGAGCATGGATCCCATGTTAATAAACTTCTGTTTGTTTTTCCCCTGTTAATCTGTCTTTTATTACAGGGGTCTAAGCTAAAAGTCAGAAGGGTAAATGGAAAATTAATTTCCCTCCCCTACGGCCCTCCGCATAATTTAATCTATATTTTGAGTTTCTATTCTAGTAGATACCTGAAATTAAATATCATTTAACTTAGAATAATCTCACGTTGCACTAAGTCAAAATCTTAATTCAAGATCGTCTTAGTCAGTTCTGGGTTTTACCACCCCCATTGGCACAGCAGGGTCTAAATCTGGTAGTGAAAACCAGTGAGTGAGAAGTAGTGGTGGTGAGGTGGGAACTGGTCCGTGATTGTCATCTCTGTAGTCAGGTGTCTAGAAGTCTAGGAAGACGACTTTGATCTTCTTTCCTGTCAGTTTGTCATGCAAATGATGGCCACGTTGTCCAACACCCCGCTGCAAGTCTTCTGTTCAGTGTTGCCAAACCTCTCTTGGAGTAGGGGAAACATCCAGAGGTTTTCCTACGCCACTCTGGCTTTTTCAGCCCTGCCTATTTAACCATTTCTTCTCTATTCCCATACCTCATTTGCTATGGCAGGCCCTGGAGGGCTTCTCTAGGACACTTGCCACTTGCCTAGGCTGTATTTGGTGACAAAGGTGCAGGTACCTTCTGCTTTCAAGTTCCTTTATCTGGGACTTTGGGATGTACTCAAAAGAGAGGGACATACAGAGGCCACCTTCTTTTTTTTTTTTTTTTTTTTAAGATTTTATTTATTTATTCATGAGAGACAGAAACAGAGGGAGAAGCAGGATCCCAAGGAGCAGGAAGCCCGATGCGGGACTCGATCCCAGGACCCGGGATCATGACCTGAGCCGAAGGCAGACACTTAACCATCTGAGCCACCCAGGCGCCCCTTCTTTTTTTTTTTTTTAAAGATTTTATTTATTTATTTTTGAGAGAGAGACAGCGAGAGAGGGAACACAAGCAGGGGGAGTGGGAGAGGGAGAAGCAGGCTCCCCACTCAGCAGGGAGCCCAATGCAAGGCTCGATCCCAGGACCCTGGGATCATGACCTGAGCCGAAGGCAGACACTTAACCATCTGAGCCACCCAGGCGCCCCCTTTTTTTTTTTTTTTTTAAGATTTTATTTATTTATTCATGGGAGACAGAGGCAGAGGGAGAAGCAGGCTTTCCCTGGAGCAGAGAGTCCAGTGCAGGGCTCGATCCCAGGACCCTGGGATCATGACCTGAGCCGAGGGCAGACGCTGAGCCGACTGAGCCACCCAGGCATCCCCATAGCCACCTCCTTAAGGAAATATCACAACGTCCATCATCTCTTCTTGAAGCTTGTTGTGTCTCTGTTTGAACTGGTGGAGAGGCCGAGTAGGTAATCTGTAATGATCGCTTATGGCATGAACATGCCCACGGTTCTTCTGAACTCTGGATGCAGAGAAGGGTCAGGGTTAACAGGAATTTTGAAGAAACATTTTCATCAATTAATATAATAAAATGTTATTCTGTCAAGTAATTTTTTATTTTAATTTTTTAAAGATTTATTTATTTACTTGAGAGAGAGAGAGAGAGAGTGAGCTAGGAGAGGGACAGAGGAAGAGGGAGAGAGAGAATCTCAAGCAGACTCCCCGCTGAGCTCAGAGCTTGATCCCAGGACCCTGAGATCATGACCTGAGCAGAAATCAAGAGTCAGGGGCGCCTGGGTGGCTCAGTCGGTTAAGCGACTGCCTTCGGCTCAGGTCATGATCCCAGGGTCCTGGGATCGAGCCCCGCATCGGGCTCCCTGCTCTGCGGGGAGCCTGCTTCTCCCTCTCTGACTCCCCCTGCTTTTGTTCCCTCTCTCGCTGTGTCTCTCTCTGCCAAAAAAAAAAAAAAACTTAAAAAAAAAAGAAATCAAGAGTCAGAGGCTTAACCAACTGAGCCATCCAGGCGAAACCCCCCTCCCCCCCGCCCCCTCCCCAGTCAAATAATTTAAATTCGAAACTTACCGCTTGCTTTTCATACAGAAATGAACTAGGGAAGCAGTAGGTCGATCATGGTCAAGAATGTGGGTTCTGGGGGCGCCTGGGTGGCTCAGTCGTTAAGCATCTGCCTTCGGCTCAGGTCATGGTCCCAGGGTCCTGGGATGGAGCCCCATGTCAGGCTCCCTGCTCAGCGGGAAGCCTGCTTCTCCCTCTCCCACTCCCCCTGCATGTGTTCCCTCTCTCGCTGTGTCTCTCTCTGTCAAATAAATAAATAAAATCTTTAAAAAAAAAAAAAAGAATGTGGGTTCTGGGCTTAGATAGACCAGTATTTTAATTTTGCCTCTGTGTTCTTTAAGTGGGGATCAAGTACAAATTTGTTAAGGTTTTTAAACCTTAATTTTTTTATGTATAAAGCAGAAGCAGTAATATCTAAAATGTATCTATGTATTTATGTATGTGAAAGTGCACAAAGAGAGTTAGGCCCTTTGTATAGAAAAAATAAATGGCAACCATTTTTAGTAAGAATAACAAAAGCCGAAAAAAGGACCATTTGCAATTTTTCCATCTGGTTAATAGATCCTTCCCCTAGGACTTCCCAAGTGTCTCGCAGGACCTTATGGGCATTTGGGTGCAGCTCCAGGAAACTGAAACTACTACCACCTAGGACAGATTCTTTCTCTGGTATTCACTCTTAGCTATATAGAGCCTAAAGTCTTGTGGTATTTTAAGAAACAACTGGTTAGCTTTCATTCCCAGTGTGACCCATCCTTTATGAACTGTCAGTGGAAAGGAAGCAGATGAAAGGAGGAATTCCAAGAGTATAATATCACCATGGCCTCATGAAACAGGGAGAAAGAAACCAAACAATTTATAGTGGACAAGCTTCCAGATGTTTATTGCTGAGACCTTCTGCTCAGAGTAAAAAGAAAATGCAAACAAATGCCATGTCTCTCTCCTGCACTGTAGGAAGAAGCAAAGTTACTTTACTCAGCTTTAAAAATTTTTTTTCTTTTTCTGCCCTCCATTATGGCTTTAGTATTCTGGATGGGAGAGGAAGTTAAATCGCTACTCTGTTTTCCTGGGAGGTCTTGACTGTGATTCCATGTTGAATTGGCCTCTGATTCCTCTTTGCTCTTAGACATTGGATTTCAACCCCTTCGGTAGAGATGTTCAGCTTTGTAATTAGCCTCCTTCTAGGAGTAATATGGTGCTGGTGAGGTGGCAAGAATTGACTTGGAGTAAGAAACTGCAGTCTCAGATATACACAGGCTGTCTAGATATGATCTATTAATTAATCTTATGCACCCATTAAGTTTTAATGGTTTACTGTGTGAAGTCAGTTCAGTGAAAAAATGTAACTCATATTCCAGAAATCAGTTAATCTCACAGTACTATTTAACACAAGTCTCTCAGATTCAGAGTATTTTTAAAAAATATCCTTGGTGGACGCTTGTATTCATTTTTGTTGTGGCTGTAAGCCTTATGATGGGTCCATCCAAATAATCCATATAAGCCCTCCATCTGAAGATCTTGAATACAATCATATCTGTAAAATAACTTTTGCCACATAAAATAGCATATTCACGTTTTGGGGATGAGGATATGGACGTCTTTGGGGTCCATTATTCTATCTAACATAGTCTATCCTCTGTTTCATGAAGATTTGATTCTGTCCAGATGTAAAATACATTCATCCCCATGCCAACATCTCAAAAAGTGTCAACCTATTATAGCATTAACTGAAAGTCCCAAATCTCATCAGCTCAAAAGTCCTGCATCTTGTCAGGTATGGGTGAGGCTCTGGGTAATTCTGAGGCACGATTCATCTCTATCTGTGAACCTGTGGAACTCTAGAAATAAGTTACCAGCTCTCCAAATACAATGGTAGGATAAGCACAAGGTAACAGACATAGACATTCTAATTCAAAAGGGGAGAAAATGGAAAGAGTGAAGAAGTCACAAGTCCCAAGCAACTTCAAGGTCCAGCAGGGCAAACATTAGGTTTCAAGGCCTGGGAATAAACCTCTGTGGTTCATAGCTTCACCCCCTGGGCTGGAGGTTATGGCCTTGGTCATCCTCCCTTCTTCATAAAGGAGAGCTAGTGTTTGCAAATGAGTAGTGTTATCAGTCTGTTTCCTGCTTGTAGAATTTTGGGAATCTTGACAACTTTATTTCATCTTCTCTTCATCCCTTTTAGTCCAAGCTGGCAGTGTTTCTACTGCTTTAATATTCTCACGAACCTTGTGGATCTCCTATGTATATCATGGGGATTTACTCCATTAGATAGGAAGCTTCTCTGTAGATATATCTTGATAACCCAATCTCTGGCCCTCATTCCTGACTTCTGCTGAGATAGTTGAGAGGATCCATGAATTATGTGCCCAGTCTCCTCAAAGAACTCTCTGGGACTGAATGTGCAGGCTTTTTGATCCCTTTGAAGGTTGTTCAGCCACACCCTTAGCTTTCTCTCCAGATCATGACTTTCTAACAAGTGAATCTCCTAATTTTAGTGTCTTTTGATATTTGGATAGGCTAAGAGTTTTTCAAATCATCTAGTCCTAGTTTCTCTTTGGCTGAACGATTCTTCCTTCAACCTGTCTCTTTCCTCTAGCATTTTACTATAAGCAGCAAGAAGAAACCAGGCCACACCTTCAGAACTTTGCTTAGAAATCTCAGCCTTATATCCAAGTTCATCATTTATAAGTTTGCTTTCTATATAACCATAGGATGCAATTCACCTACACTTTTTTTTTTTTAAAGATTTTATTTATTTGACAGAGAGAGAGATAGCGAGAGCAGGAACACAAGCAGAGGGAGCGCGGGAGAGGGAGAAGCAGGCTCCCCGCTGAGCAGGGAGCCTGATGTGGGGCTCAATTCCAGGACCCTGGGATCATGACCTGAGCCTAAGGCAGACGCTTAACGACTGAGTCACCCAGGCACCCCCACCTACACTTTTTATTACTATATAACAAGGATCCGCTTTCCTCTAGTTTTCAATGATATGTTCCTAATATCTGCCTGAGCTCTCATTAGCAGTACCTTTAACATCCATATTTCTACCAACAGTCTTTTTTTGAAAACTTAGGTTTTCTGTACATGGCTGCCCTCCTCCTTTTGAGACTTCACTAGCAGAATCATTAACATCCATATTTCTATAAACAGTCTGTAGGCAATCTAGGCTTTTCTACCATGCTCCTCAAAAGTCTTACAGCTTCTGTCCATTGCCGAGTTCCAGAGCCACTTCCACATTTTTAGTTTTTTGTTTGTTTGTTTGTTTTTACAGTTGCTCTTTACTTCTCGGTACCAAAATTTTCATCCATTTCCTATTGTAACAAATTGCCAAAAACCTAGTGACTTAAAGCAACACAAATTTATTATAATTCTGGAGGTAAGTATGAGATCTATCTCATCGGGCTAAAATGAAGAATTGAGCAGGGCTGCATTTCTTCTGTGCTCTTGGAGATAATTTATTCCTTAATTTTTCTGGCTCCTAAAGGTTTCCCATATTCCTTAGCTTTTACCTCCCTTCCAGCAACCACACTGCTTTAACCTCAGCTTCCATTGTCACATCTCCTTCTGTGACTGACTCTCTTGTCTCATTCTTTCACTTATAAGGATCCTTATGATCACACTGGTCCCACTTATATAATCCAGAATAGTCTCTCCACTTTAAATTCTTTTTTTTTTTCTTTAAAGATTTTATTTATTTATTTGACAGAGAGACACAGCGAGAGAGGGAACACAAGCAGGGGGAGTGGGAGAGGGAGAAGCAGGCTTCCCGCAGAGCAGGGAGCCTGACACAGGGCTTGATCCCAGGACCCTGGGATCATGACCTGAGCTGAAGGCAGATGCTTAACGACTGAGCCACCCAGGTGCCCCACCACTTTAAATCCTTAACTTAATCACATCTGCAAAGTCCTTTTTGCCATGTAAGGTAACATATTCACAGGCTCTGAGGACTAGAATGTGGACATCTCTGGGGGATTATTATTTTGCTTATCATAGCATCTTAACTGTCTCAGGTTGGGTTCTCTGGAATCAGGCACTGAGAGTCAGGTTGAGATGCAAAGATTTTAGGGATTAACACTTGAGGAAGGAAGCAAGAATGGGCAAAGAAAAAAGTTGGACTTTGATGCAGGTCTGATAAAACCTTGGCCAACTCAAGGCCAGTTGCCGTCAAAGTTATCCTGTGTTGAGCCGGAATGGTCAAGCTTTTATACCCCCACCTTGTTCATTCACTGAATAGACATTGCCTACAGTGAAGTAGCTTTCTGCAGCTGAGGCAGTCTCTGAAAGAGCAAACACTTGGAGGCTGTTTGCTGATCACAGGGGGATGTTCTTCCTTGAAGGGTAATCTGGGTCATGCGTCTTTGTGTTTTTTCACACGTATTGGGTCATGGTGAATGTGAAAGTGATTAGACGGTAGGTTTGTAGTTCCTGCAACCTTTGAATATTGAGTTGGAAGCTTCTCCTGGACTAGCTCTGAAGTCCTGGGACAGTAGTGGTACAACTATCATAGTATTTAGGGCAGCCATTTAACTTAGGAAAGAGCTCAGTTGGGCTTCAGGGACCAATGACCATCATGGAAGTTTCCCTCTATACTTAGATCATTCCTCCTGGAAGTAGGTTGTTGGGGAATGTCTAGTTTATTCAAGATCCAGACACAGTCTTCTGTCTCCATGCCAATAATTATTGTCATTACCTAATTTCATATTGCTATTATTTATTGAACACTTGCTCTGTACCAAGTATTTTACATGTAGCATCTCACTTAATCATTTCAATATGGCTGGGAATGATTAAGGAAGTAGATGTGGGTTAAGTAAAGGGGCATGAAAAATTTCAATTCTAGGCCCAATGATTTTTCTTGGGATATTATATCACAGCTCAGCAACAATAGACCTCTGATCACCATCTTCTTTTGCCCAAGTCTTGACATGTAACTACAGTATATTACAACATGGAATGCGGGTCAATGAGATCAGTTGTTTGAGTTCTGGAACATTGAACTTCTTTGCCATTCAAACAATTGACTCTGTCCTAATAAGTTCCACTGTTTTCTAGAAGGTGCTAAATGGTCTCATTCTTTTTAAAAAATAGATTAGGGCTTCATTTTTGGTGGGGTTAAGGCCAAATTGGGGGAGAGATTTGTCATGCTATTTATATCATTAAATTCTGATTATCCACTGAAACTGACAGGTAAGCTATAGTTTAGAAGCTATAGCCAAAGAGATCCTCCTATTTTTCTCTGACACTATGAATTTTTTGGTATATTTTTTCCTATGCTCAGTATTTATGGTGATCAGAAAAACAAGTCATATTATATGTCACATCATATATAAAGATATTTACAAACATGCTCACATTTTAATGTGATATGGTGTCTTTTTAAAGTTCTGGGCTCAGCTATGAAAATCTGTTCCACTCTTGTAGATTTGTATAACTGAAATTTAGACTCTTTTTAGACTATGAGAGATATCTATGAAAGACAAATGAAATCCTCTCATTTGTAATTTTGTACTTAAATTTTAAGGTCACATGTTTGAAGTTTTTTACATGATTATAGATTGCATGCATAATTTCTCTTCAGTGCTAGACACTTTTAATTCTCTGAAATAATCTGTAACTTCCCAAAGCATATTCATGTGAACAAGATTTTGAATTCTAAATAGAATGTATAGATTTTTTTTTGTTTTTTTGTGAGGATTTTGAGTTTGCTGGCAACAAGTCAACTTGAGATAGCAACTTTCTTACAGAAATAGAATTCTATTGATAAATCATGAATACAGTCCTTGAGAGAGAAGGTGGGCACAAATAATTATACATGTGTTTGATGGGACAAGACCTTGACAATTCTGTTAGTGGGTCTCTTCTGCATTACATAGGAAAAGCCTTGCAACTAGCCTTCCCGAGTTCAGGCTTTCACTGTGTTCACCCTGCATTAGTCTTGTATTGCTGGTATAACACATTACTAGCAATTTAGTGGCTTAAAACAACAAAGATGTATTATAGCTCTGGAGGTCAGAAGAAGCTCAAAATGTGTTTCACTGGACTAAAACCAAGGTCTTGGCAGAGCTGGTTCCTTCTGGAGATCTAGGGGAGAATCCATTCCTTGCCATTTCCAGCTTCTAGGGATTGCCTGCATCACTTGGCCAATGGGGTCATATCATTCTGACTATTATTCCTTGGTTAATGCAGATAAACAGTTATCTGGCTCAGACCCCCTTACCTCCCTCTTAAAAGGACCCCTCTGATTACATTAGGCCCTGCTGGATAATTCAGGGTAATTTTCCCACCTCAATTTCCTTAACGTAATCAAATATGCAAAGTTCCCTTTGCAGTATATGGTATCATATTCGCAGGTTCGAGGGATTAGGACATGGGCTTCTTTGGTGGGCCATTATTAATTTACCATATACTCATTCATATTGAGCTTCCAACTAAAATGGCTCCAGCTAGCCATCTTCAATGGCTTCCTGCTTCTTCCCACATCAAATTCATATTTATTTTAATGTTGTTTAAAGACTTTTATATTTGGAACCATCCTTTCTTTCCAATTTTAACTTCTTCCTTGCATTTAAACTCTTTCGTGAGCAGGCTATACTTTGCTGTATTTAGTTAAACTAGTGTGCCCTTGTTTGTGTTCTCTTGCTGAGAATGTCTGCTCTTCAAACAATCTAAATCCTACTCATTATTCAAGGTTCATGCTCACATTTTGCTTCTTATCTGAGACTACTTTCAATGACCCTGCCTTTTTTTTTTGTTTTTTTTTCTTCATGACCTTCTAAAGCATTTGTGGATTTTGTATACATCTTTTATATCTATGTTTATATATATGATATCAGTCTTTTGCTGTTACTTCACTTATGTTTTCCTTGCATCATTTTGATTATAAACTATTTGAGAGTAGGAAATGAGAAATAGAGACTAACATAAAAAAACAAAATAATAGTAATAATAATAGTAATGGTAATAATTAATCCCCAAGTTTGCTGGTCTTTTCACTTTCTTAATGGTGCCTACACAAACTGTAAAGTTAAATGAAGTCTAGTTTATTCATCTTTTCCTTTAAACTTACTGCTTTTTGTGTTCCTTTGAAAAAAATCTTTGCCTGAGCTAAGATCAGAAACACATTTTCTTATGTAATCTTTTTTGTTTTTTAGATTTATTTATTTATTTTAGGGAGAGAGAGGGAGATGGGGCAGAAGGAGAGAGAGAGAGAATCTCAAGCAGACTCCCCGCTTAGTACAGATCCCAACCGAGGCCTTGATCTCAAGACTCCAAGATCATGACCTGAGCTGAAATCAAGAGTCGGAGACTTAACCGACTGAGCCACCCAGGTGCCCCTGTTATGTAATCTTATGGGAGGTTTAATACATTGGAGGCTTTCACATTTAAGTCTGTGATTCATTTGGAATGGATGTTTATATATATGTGGTGTGAGGTAGAGATCAACATTCCCCCCCCCCAGTTGATCTAGAAACATTTATTGATAAGGTCACTCTCTCTACTGTATTATGGTTGATACCTTTATTATAAATTGGGTTACTGTAAGTGTTTAGGTCTATTTCTAGACTCAGTTTTTCCATTGGTCTATTTGTCTATTCTTGTACCAGTAATGCATTTTAATTTCTGTAGCTTTGTAATATGTATTGATATCTGGTAGTGAAGTCCTTCTACTTTGTTCTTTTTCTTGAAGATCTTGGCTATTTTATGATCAGGTTGTTAATTTCCCCCTGTCTTATCCCTAATTGCTAGCATTTTGATTGGTGTTACCTTAAATCTATAGATCAATTTAGAGAGAATTGATGTCTTTATAATATCACATCTTCTACACTTGATCCATCTTCTAAACCATGCATATGGTACTTCCTGCCTGGAGGTCTTGCCCATCTTTTGTTAGATTTATTTTTAGGCATTTGATATTTTTTGATGCTAGTATAAATTATATTTTTCTAAAGTTTATTGCTCATATAGAAATACAATTGATTTTAAAATATTGACCTGTATCTTGTGACCTTGCTAAATTCTTTTGTTATTCATATTTAACTTTAGATACCCATGTATTTTGATATTCTATGTAGTAGATTTATTTATTTATTTATTTATTTATTTATTTTTAAAGATTTTATTTATTTGACAGAGAGAGACACAGCGAGAGAAGGGACACAAGCAGGGGGAGTGGGAGAGGGAGAAGCAGGCTTCCCGCGGAGCTGGGAGCCCGATGCAGGGCTCGATCCCAGGACCCTGGGACCATGACCTGAGCCGAAGGCAGGCGCTTAACGACTGAGCCACCCAGGCGCCCCTATGTAGTAGATTTATTTATAATTATTCTGTTCATAACATTGTTATATATTTTTTAATCTAAGGAAATGTGCCTTTTATCAGTTCCGGAAATTTTCCTGCCTTTGTTTTAGTTGAATATAGCTCCTTCATTTTTCTAATTTAAAATTTTTTTTTCCTTTCATTAGAGATATTATTGTAAAACTGCACATCATCAAAGACAAAAATCTGCAAAGCAACCTGAAAGAAAAAGATTACTCACAAAGGAACAATAGGTAGATTGACAACAGATTTCATATTACCAGAAAAGAAGCCAAAAGACAGTGAAACAATGTATTTAGAGTGCTAAGAGACGCTATCAACCTAAAATGAAATGAAAGCTAAACTTTGATTCAAGAGAGTGTTAAGTAAAGACATTTTCAGAGAAAGACTCAGGTAATTTAATTCTCCAGTAAGATTATTATTTATTTATTTATTTATTTATTTTAAAGATTTTATTTATTTATTTCACAGAGAGATAGCGAGAGCAGGAACACAAGCAGGGGGAGTGGGAGAGGGAGAAGCAGGCTTCCCACCGAGCGGGGAGCCCGATGTGGGTCTCGATCCCAGGACCCTGGGATCATGACCTGAGCCGAAGGCAGATGCTTAACGACTGAGCCACCCAGGCGCCCCCTCCAGTAAGATTATTAAGAAATACTAAATGATATACATATGTCACTAAGAAGAGAGAATTCAAAATAAAACCATATTAGGGGGATAGGGAGAAGATGTAACTACATGATAGAGAGACTTAAACAAGTGTTTAGAGATTATCATGAACAATTTTCTACCAATACATTTGAAAACTTATGTTAAAGGAACAATTTTCTAAAAAAAAAGTTTTCAAATTGGATTAAGGAAGAAATAGAATACTGGAACAGACCAAGATTCATTAACAACGTTGAATAAAATAAAATCACTCCGTATAAGAAAGTACAGAATAAAGGCCCAGATAGTTTAACTGTGAATTCTAACAACCCTCAAGAAACAGATTACCTGTATACAAATTATTGCAATAAATAAAAAGGAATTTTCTACTCTTTTTTTTTTTTTAAAGATTTTTTTTTTTATTTGAGAGAGAGAGAGAGAGGGACAGCTAGAGAGGGAACACAAGCAGGGGGAGTGGGAGAGGGAGAAGCAGGCTTCCCGCTGAGCAGGGAGCCCTATGCGGGGCTCGATCCCAGGACCTTGGGATCATGACCTGAGCCGAAGGCAGACGCTTAAGGACTGAGCCACCCAGGCGCCCCAGGAATTTTCTACTCTTAAACTTACTTTATGATACTTACATAACTTTGATTATAAAATAAAATGTAGGGGTGCCTGGTTGGCTTAGTCGGATAAGTGTCTGCCTTTGGCTCAGGTCATAATCCCAGGGTCCTGGGATTGAGACCTGCATCGGGCTCCCTGCTCAGCGGGGAGTTTGCTTCTCCCTCTCCCCACCCCATCCCCTGCTTGTGCTTTCTCTCGCTATCTTTCTCTCTCTCAAATAAATAAAATCTTTACAAAAAAGGTATAAGGACAATACAAGGAAAGAAAATTATGAACATAGATATAAAAATACTAAAAATATCAGAAAACAAAACTTACACGTGCTTATCATGCTGAAATGTATCCCATCTAAGTTGGTTTTACTCCAGGAATAAAAGACATTAACATTAGATAAAATGTAATTTTAAACCAGAAACTCTCCCTAAGCTGGAAAAAAAAAATCTGTCAAACTCACAGCAAGTATCGTGCTTAGTGGTGATACATCTGAAAAGAAAACAGACTGCACTCCACTTGGCAAACATGCTGCTTGTCTGGAGTCTATTTAGGATGATTGAAGAATGTTATCTTTTCTACCTCAACTATATATTTGAAAACTTTGATACTAAGTGATAAACTGTAGTTTATGTCAGAAGAGCTGTGATCTACAGATAGTTTATTCCTAGGTGTCAAACAGTTCATTCAAGCACTTCCAGAGTATCAGTGCTAGCTCTTTGGTTTTGACATTTAGACAAAGACAGGCTACTTAAATCTTAGAGTATTCCAACATAAATTCATCCTTTAATCTGATTATATGCACATTTCATACAAGACCTTATCCATATATCCATATAATACATTGGGAAAATTCATAACAGAGGTAATTCTATTAACTTATGTAACAAGATAATGATTGCTATATACACATTTATACTGAGTCTTTTGCTGTTGCATGCCTCAAGAAAGAGATATAACAGGTATAAAGATTGAAAAGGAATAACAAAAGGTTGGCATTCATAAATTATATGATTGTCTATGTAGACAATCCAGGAGAATTAGAATCAATAAGAAAATCAGTAAGTTTTACTAGATACAATAAAATTATAAAGCAGCTAATGGCATTTTATTCAGAGACAAAAAGCAATTAGAAAAAGCAATTAGAATAAAGGTCCCATATACAATGGCAACAAAAATGAAGGAATCTAGGAGTAAATTTAACAAAAGGTACTCAAGTTATTATGTATAAAATTATAAAACTTTATTGAAATATATGAAAGAAGATCTAAATAAACGAGAAGCACTCTCTGTTGATGGATGAGGTTCCCCAGTATCATATGACAGCTGCCCCTAAGTTAATTTATAAACAATGGAATTTGAATGAAAATATCAAAAGTGTTTTTGTTTTTAGATTTATTTATTTGAGAGAGAGAGAGAGCGCGCATGAAGGGAGGGGCAGAGGGAGAGAATCTTTCATGTAGACTCCCTGCTGAGGGTGGAGCCTGATGCAAGGCTTGATCTCATGACCCTGAGATCACCATTTGAGCCAAAGCCAAGAATCGGACACTTAACTGACTGAGCCACCCAGGCGCCCCTGTTTTTTTAATCTAGCTAGCTAGCTGGCTATCTAATGAAACTTGGGACCTTGAGCCAAGAAAAATTAAAGAATATGGATGCAGTCCTCATACTACATACCAAGAGTTAATTACTTTTAGTAATTATTAAGTATAGTAGTTAAAACATGTTATTGATGCAGATAGACCTTTGGAACAAAATTAAAAGCCCCAAAATACATTCGTATAAATATGGAAACTTGATGCATCTATTCATTTAATACTTATTAAGCACTCTCCTTTTTGCTAGTGGAGGCTTCTTCAAGTTGTCTTCCAGGTTCTTTTAACGTGATCCTAGTGGTCATTGATAGCTTCCTCACTACTGACAACATTTTCCAGACTCACCTGGTACATTGCCTGCTCCTACCCTGGAATCAGCCATTTCTCCAAGAAATCCTGATGTCTTCTATGGGAAGTAGAATTGCAAAACTACATCCAAGTTTGAGAGATACTCATTGCTATTGGGGTGGTACGTGTTCCGAGGCCTTTTCAGTTAACAGAGGTAAAAAATTAAATGTATACATATTTATCATATGTATGCATGTATTTAACATATTATATATTACATAATATTATATATATTTAAAGATAAAAACCTCAGTGTGAGTTCATACTGATACATTCTTTATTTATTTATTTGTTTATTTTTAAAGGTTTTATTTATTTGACAGAGAGAGACACAGCGAGAGAGGGAACACAAGTAGGGGGAGTGGCAGAGGGAGAAGCAGGCTTCCCGCGGAGCAGGGAGCCCGATGCAGGGCTCGATCTCAGGACCCTGGGATCATGACCTGAGCCGAAGGCAGACGCTTAACGACTGAGCCACCCAGGCGCCCCTGATACATTCTTTAAAAAGATTTATTTATTTATTTTAGAGAGAGAGAGCACATGAGTGCACTGGGCGGCAGGGAGGGGCAGAGAGAGAGGGAGAGAGAATCCTAAACAGACTCTGCACTGACTGCAGAGCCCGACTGGGGGTTCAATCTCACGATCCTAAGGTAATGACCTGAGCGGAAACCAAGAGTTGGTCACTTAACCAATTGCACTATCCAGGCACTCCTATACTGATGCTTTCTTTTTTTAAAGATTTATTTATTTGTTTGAGAAAGAGAGAGAGAGATTACATGAGCTGAGGGGAGGGGCAGAGGGAGAGGAGGAGAGAGTCCTAAGCCGACTTCATGCTGAGTGCAGAGCCTGACTTGGGGCTTGATCTCACAGCCCTGAGATCACAAACTGAGCTGAAAATCAAGAGTTGGAGACTTAACCGACTGCATCATCCAGGTGCCCCCCTATACTGATACTTTCAATTGAAATTCAAGAATACAAGATTTTTGTTATGTTTTCATATATTAAATCTATATCTCCTTTGACATTGGGAATCATGGTTGTCAAGGACACAAGGGATGAGGAGATTACAATATCCTATCATTACTTGTTTGCTTTATCCTTCATTACATACAGAATCATCTCAGAATAGTAATTCTAAGACAACTACAGCCAGCATGATCACAGAAAACAGTTCGTTTTCTTGTCAATATTGTCTTTGCTTTTGGGTTTTGTTGTGTAGTTGTATCCTCTGCTTTCACGTGGGGAGTTGAGGGGGTTCATATCTGTGTCGCTGCTTATATAGTGGTATATACTAGCTCAGAATTCCCTTTTGAAAGTTCTGAAATTTCCTTGGCTAATTAAACATATGTAAAGAGTAATCCAGTTGGCTGATTATTGTTTAGTGTAAGATGTACTTTATGGTTTATTTCTAAAGGCCATTATAGTACCATGAGTCCATGTGGTGGGCCTCTCCAGACTAATCCTACTGGGGATTCCAGAATAAGGTCAAGCAAACTATAAGAGCAATCTGGGGGTGTCTTTGGAGTTGTGATCAGAAGAGGGACCAGCATGTGGCCTGGAAAGGTTTAATTTAGTCAGTAATTTTTAGTGAACCTTCAAAAATACCCAAATAAAAATACAATCAGAGTCAAAGCAGTGTGATTGCTATCTAAGTGCAGCATTAAGAAAAATACCCTATTGCTTCCTCTCAACCAGACTGCTATTTCTTCGCAGAAATTCTGGAGTGGCACTTGGGGTAGTGGACATGTATTGTGTTTTGGTTGCCTGTCACTCATTTCCCCTACTTTAGCATAAGCACACTAATTTCTCTTTTGTTGTTTAATTCATTAGAAAAAATATGTCAAGTTTTTAGAGCAGTTTTAGATTCACAGCAGAATTGAGAGGAAGGTATAGAGATTTCTCATTTACCACATACACCCTGCCTGCACGCTTGCAGAGCCTCCCTCATCAACATCCCCACCAGAGTGGTACAGTTGTTAGAATTGATAAACCTGCATTGACACATTCTAGTCACCCAAAGTACATAGTTTATGTTATGGTTCACTCTTGGTGTTCATTCCTTGGGTTTGGACATGTATCGATCATGATGGTATCATATAGATAGAGTATTTTCATCATATAGATGGAACATTTTCACAAGCCCTAAAGATCTGTGCTCCATCTATTCATTCCTCCCTCCCTCCAACCTGTCAACCACTAGCCTTTTTTATTTTTCCATAATTGGTCTTTTCCAGAATGTCATAGAGTTGGAATCTTACAGTATGTAGCTAATTTCCTTTTGAAGAATTCTCTCTCCCTCTAAAAACTTTCTACCTTTAGGGGATTATCTCCCCCTAGGAGTAGGCATGTGACTCCAGCTAAATTAAGCAGACTCTTAAGGAATTTCCATTACTGGAGTGATGCAGAAAGGTTCAAGATGAGGGGTGCCTGGGTGGCTCAGTAGGTTAAGCATCTGCCTACAGCTCAGGTCATGATCCTGGGGTCCTGGGATTTAACCCCGCATTGGGCTCCCTGCTCTCTCCCTCCCCCACTGCTCCCCCTGCTTGCACACATGCGCACACTCTCTCTCAAATAAATAAATAAAATCTTAAAATTAAAAAGAGAAAATTTCAAGATGGTGGGGAATTATTCATTCCAGTGATGATATTGTGTTGAGAATGTTGATTAATTCCCCTTGCCTTGGAGCTGCCCTGATTCTTGACCCTTTTCCAGCATGTTTCTCCAGTCTTACTACTGGAGAACAATTTTGTGTGTTCTCTGAAATCCACTTAATACATTTATCTTCTGTTAAGAGTTGGTTTCTCTTACTTACAACAAACAACTGTATCTAATTCAGTGGTGATACCTAGAGTACATTAGAAATGTTCAATCTATTTAAATTGCATTCCTTCTTCTAACAGTTCTCCTATTCTCCTTTCCCTGCTCTACTGAAAAAAAAAATTGGAAATATCAGTGTTATAAAAAGGTAAAGGTATACTTGACAAAAGGACTCAAAAATAAAGTGCTCATTTTTATAAAAAATATAAAATATTAAAATTTGCACTATTCCAACAAAATGACATAGCACCTATCTGAGACTGAATGTCATAATCAGAGGGGAGGGCCTCAGGTTGCTGAGAACAGGCAGGAGAGGATGGCTAGTAAGTGATTTGAGGCATCATTATAGAAACTAAGCTCAGAAGGAGATTATTACCAGAATGTTACAGTTGCTAGTGGCAGGTAAATTGAACAACTTACCTTGGACAAGGAAGGGGAATTAATATTTATTAAGCAAGTCTTTTGTTTCACATAAGCTTGCATATATTATTTTACATATGCCTTTCATATGTTTTTTTCACGTTATCCTCAAAATAAGTCCATGTCCTATCCATGTCTTAGCACCTTCATTTTATAAGCAGAAAAACTGTGAATAAGAAAAGTTAGTTGGGGCGCCTGGGTGGCTCAGTTGGTTAGGCGACTGCCTTCGGCTCGGGTCGTGATCCTGGAGTCCCGGGATTGAGTCCCACATCAGGCTCCCTGCTTGGCGGGGAGTCTGCTTTTCCCTCTGGCCCTCCCCCCCTCTCATGTGCGCTCTCTCTTTCTCTCTCTCATTCTCTCTGTCTCAAATAAATAAAAAAAATTAAATTAAAAAAAAAAAGAAATGTTAGTTAACTTATAGTCACACAGCAGGAAAGTGCCAGACTCAAAGTCTAAATCTAAACTCAAGTTAACCTAAATCTACTCTTCCTACTACATCATCTCCAACACAGAAAATTGAATCTGAAACTATAGAAAACAAACGATAGAAAACAAAGATGGTGGATTGAATATGTGCAACAGCTACCACTCTTTTGTCAAAACCCAAACCTTTCTAAAACAGTTTTTTTAAAGGCATAAGCATGTGAGGACAAGAGAGCAGGAGAGAAACAATAAAATTTGGGAAACTGATAAGCAGATGGAAAAGTGTTAATTGACTAAGCAGACAGACTTAAGATAACTGAATCCCAAGCTGGCAGTGGAAAAAGTTGAGTAACAAATTGATTTACACTGTTGAATCAACAAGGCTCAAGAATTAGAGGGCACCTGGGTGGCTCAGTTGGTTAAGTGTCTGCCTTCACTTCAGGTCATGATCCCGGGGTCCCTTCTCAGTGGAGAGCCTGTTTCTCCCTCTCCCTCTGCCCTTCCCTCTCTGCTTGTGTTCTGTCTCTCACTTTCTCTCTCTCAATAAATAAATGGAATCTTAAAAAAAAAAAAAAAAACAAACTAGAGCTGATACCTGTGTAAGTCGAAAGAAGAGTGGTCTAATTTTGAAGCAGTAGGCTCCCCAGATCTACATCCACCTCCACAGAGCTGTCTGATGGCTTGCTCCTTTCATATCCTGGAAGACTGAAGATACACCTTCTGGAGGAGGTGATGCAGAAAGTCACTGGAGGATCCCATGCATATTTGAGGACAGGGGCCATACTGAAATCAGGGCAAAGAGTTAAAGTTTGCATACTCAATAGTGCAGTCATTGTCTTTCCCTGCACATGTCACAGAAAGCTGATAGCCAAGCCCATAGCCTGTAGGTGAGGAATTCAGGTGATTATTCTCTGGGGATCTGAGCAGCCCATGGCTCTCCAAGAGGAAAGATCTAGTGATAGCATCAGGGATTCTTTACTGAAGTAGCTTGCCTCATCAGAACTGAAGCCCATGCAAACTAGCCCCACTTTTGTGCTCAGAGCTTCTAATCAACATTTAAAACATTTCTAAATTTTTAAAAAATTTTTAATTGTGGTAAAAAACATTTAAAATTTCCCATCTTAACTATTTTTAAATGTGTAGCTCAGCAGTATATTCATATAGATGTTGTACAATAGATCTCCAGAACTTTTTCACCTGGTAAAACTGAGTATATCCTTTGAACAACAACTCCCACATCCCTCTACCCCCATTCCTGGCAACCATCATTTTTCTGTCTCTATGGGTCTGACTACTTTAGACATTTCTTAAAAGTGGAATCGTGGGGGGCGCCTGGGTGGCTCAGATGGTTAGGTGTCTGCCTTAGGCTCAGGTCATGATCCCAGGGTCCTGGGATCGAGTCCCACATCAGGCTCCCTGCTCAGTGCAGAGCCTGCTTCTCCCTCTCCCTCTGCCATTCCCTCTGCTTGTGCTCTTCTGTCTATCTCTGTATCAAATACATAAATAAAATCTTTAAAAAAAAAGTGGAATCGTGGGGCACTTGGGTGGCTCATTTGGTTAAGTGGCTGCCTTCTGCTTGGGTCATGATCTCGGGGTCCTGGGATCGAGCCCTGTGTCGGGCTCCCTGCTCAGCGGGGTGTCTGCTTTTCCCTCTGCCCCTTCCCCTCCCACTTGTGCACTCTTTCTCCCTCTCTCAAATAAATAAAATCTTTTTTAAAAAAGTGGAATCATATAGTATTGTCTTTTTGTGACTGGCTTATTTCACTTAACATGATTTCCTCAGGGTTCATCCATATTGTAGCATGTGACAAGATTTCTTCCTCTTTAAAAATTTATTTTATTTTTTATTAGAAAGAGAAGGGCAGAGAGAGAGAATACCAAGCAGGCTCCACACCCAGCATGGAGCCCAACGCAGGGCTTTGATCTCACAACCCTGAGATCATGACCTGAGCCAAAATCAAGAGTAGGATGCTCAACCTACTGAGCCACCCAGGTGCCCCAAGATTTACTCCTTTTTAAAGTCTGAATAATACTCCATATTCTAGTCAGCTTTTAATATTCCACCCATAAATGTGTGCAGACGATGTACAATTATCAAGCATCAGAGGAAAGCCTCTTCCATGAAAGATTGAGAGACACAAATAAACATAAAACACCAGATTATTCAGAGACAAGATCACTTTTTAAAAGCTATCAATTAAAATGTCAGAGAATAGAAGATATCATACAGGAAGCAATAATGGAATAACCATTTTATTTTTTTTTTTAAAGAACAGTAAAAACAATAAAAAATCCCAAATAGTTCTAAGGAAAACCTTAATGGTGGAAATACCAAGTGGGGGAAATTTCTCAAAAAGTGGAGAAAAAGGAAAAAAAAAAACATGGAAAGTAAGAGAAATAAGATAAAACTAGGCCAACAGCTCAGAAAATCTAAAGTCCAAAATAATAGGAGTTCTAGTTGAGAGAACAGAGGAAGTGGAGGGGAGGTAGTCAACAAACTAATACATAAAAATTACCCAGAATGGAAGGGCATGAATTTTTCAGTTGAAGGACCCATACAGTTCCTTACAAAATGGCACACCATCATGAAATCTCAGGACAGCAGGGACAGTAAAAGCACTTAGTAAATTTATAAAACTTAAAAAAAAAAGAAATTAGAATGATGTCAGTATGACAACAGCAGTGCTGGAAGCTAGAAGACAGTGGAGAAACATCTTCAAAACTGTGATAGAAAATGATCTCCAATTTAAAATTGTATACCCAGCTAATTTGTTAATCAAGTATCTAATGAATATTAAACTCGTGAGAGCCAAGGCTCTACTTTATCATTTCATATGCTGGGTGCTGTTAGAGAAATGAATATAAAAGAAGATAGATCAGCTCTCTGTATTTCTTTTTTGTGTTGTTTTAAAATAAACTTTTAACTTTACCATATTTCAGATTTGCAGAAAAACTGTAAAGATAGTAGAGTTTCCATAACCCCACACCCAATTTGCCCTACTATTAACATCCTACATTAGTATGGTACATTTGTCATAATTTGGGAACCAGTGTTGATATGTTGTTCTTTGTCAGATTTCCTTCATTTTTACCCTATGTCCTTTTTCCTATTCTAGGATCCTGTCTAGGATACTACATTACATTTAGACATCACATGTCCTTAGACTTCTCTTGGCTATGATGGTTTCACGGACTTGCCTTATTTTTTGATGACCTTGATAGTTTTGAGGAGTAGTGGTCAGGTATTTTTTAGATGTCTGTCAGTTGGAATTTATCTGATGTTTTTCTTTTTTTTTTTTTTAAGATTTTATTTATTTATTTGACAGAGAGTGAGAGAGCGAGAGAGGGAACACAAGCAGGGGGAGTGGGAGAGGGAGAAGCAGGCTTCCCGGGGAGCAGGGAGCCCGATGCGGGGCTCCATCCCAGGACCCTAGGATCATGACCTGAGCCGAAGGCAGACGCTTAACGACTGAGCCACCCATGCGCCCCTATCTGATGTTTTTCTTATGATTAGATTGGGGTTATAAGTTTTT
Organism: Neomonachus schauinslandi; assembly: GCF_002201575.2. Taxonomy (NCBI): domain Eukaryota; kingdom Metazoa; phylum Chordata; class Mammalia; order Carnivora; family Phocidae; genus Neomonachus; species Neomonachus schauinslandi. The sequence goes on along the minus strand of NC_058405.1, from coordinate 115,165,271 downwards.
GGAAGGAAGACCTCAGAGGTAGAGTGCCATTCTCATCACACCCTATGAAAGGTACATAGTATCAACATGACTTAATCACTGTTAATGTTGACCTTGATCACTTGGCTAAAGTAGTGTTTCTCAGGTTTTCCCATTATAAAGTTATTCCTACTCCCCCTTTTTCTTACTGTACTCATTGCAAGGAAGTCACTATCTGTAGCCTACACTTAGGGGGTGGGAGTTAGGCTCCACGTCCGTGAGGGTAGAGTATATAAATTGCTTGAAATTCTTCTGCATGGTAGATTTGTCTTTTCCCTTCTCGTTTATTTATTCAGTAATTTATTTATATCAGTATTGACCCCTGGATATTTATTTTATACTTTGGATTATAATCCAATATTTATTTTGTTGTGTATTTCTTTTTGTAGCACTTATTTCAGAGATGCTGTGTCACAAAGGCCCAGAACGTTCCAGTTGTCTTTCTTCTAATCTATAGCCTTTAGTCTAGATCCCAAAGCAGATAAAATTGATGTACTGAAAAAAATGCTCTCCTACTTGTACATAAGTCACAGACTTATTAAAATAAATGCAGTCAGCATTCTTTGTTAGCAATGAAAACCGTTTCATGGAAAGCACAGTGCCTGTGGAGCTTACGATCCATTCACTTACTGTAATGCCATTTCCCCTGAATTAGGTCCGTTGAGATGAATTTATGTTGTAGTTAACCCGAGCTGCTATAGAACTTGAGCCATTAAAATGCCTCTTACTGTACTGATTATCATTTGACTAATATCCCTGTCAAGCAGTATATGTATGGAAATGTGTTTTCTTTAATTTTGAAATGACTTTATAGCAGAGGATTATATTTAGAGTACATAGAGCTTCTTCAGCAGGTTTATAAAAAAACAATCTTCAAAAGATTTAGATACTTACTCTGAATATTCCTTTTGAAAATAGATTTGTTGTTTTCATTCTCGAATGAATTTCTCTATCTGTGGTCCTCATGGACTGTACACCTTCAATCATATAAAGTACTATAATTGTTTGAAACAAAGACTCATGACAAGTCATTAACCTTGGGAAGGTTAAACAGAACAATGTAGAGTAGCAGAAGAAGAACAACTTTAATGTGAATGTTTCTTAAATTTTGTCATTCAGTGTGAGGATTTCTATAGGTTGCTGGTGTAAGTCATTTATCAAATTTAAGAAATTTCCTTCTATTCCTTGCTCAATAAGATAACTTAAAAATTGAGAATTAATGTTAAATTAATCAAGCACTTTTAAAGAAACTGTTTTTTTCCTCCTTTAATCTGTTAATGTAGTAATTTGCATCAGTAGATTTTCTGTCTAAATTTTCTATGTAGACCATTCTTGTATTCCTGGGGAAAAATGTTAATTGGTTCATATGAAATATAAATTACGTGTTGTGATGTGCACTGGGTGTTATACATAAATAATGGATCATTGAACACTACATCAAAACGTAATGATGCACTATACAGTGGCTAACTGAACATAATAAAAAAATATAAATAAACTCTATTTCTTTAAAAAAAAATTTATTTGTTCCTTGAGGACTTGGCAATGCTTTCTTATAAAACCATCTTGGGCCAGCATCTTTACTATTGGACGGATTTTTTTTTTTTTTTTAAGATTTTATTTATTTATTTGACAGAGAGAGGCACAGCGAGAGAGGGAACACAAGCTGGGGGAGTGGGACAGGGAGAAGCAGGCTTTCCGCCAAGCAGGGAGCCCAATGTGGGGCTCGATCCCAGGACCCTGAGATCATGACCTGAGCTGAAGGCAGACGCTTAACGACTGAGCCACCCAGGCGCCCCTGGACAGATCTTTTAATACTTAAAAATTTCTTCTATGTTTATTGATCTGTGTAGTTTAATAAGTCTTTTTGAGTTAATTTTGTTAATTTATATTTCCTAGGTGATCACTTATTTTATCTAGGTTTTCAAATTTATTGTTATAAAGTTGTACTATATTATCCTGAAGTAAAAGATAATATTCTTCATAGATATATTATCTTTCTTGATCTTGTCTTAAAAATGTTGTTATTTGTGTTTTCTTTTTATTTAAACTTACCAAAATTTGTCTGTTTTATTGGTCTTTTCCAGTAACCAGTTTTGCATTTACTTGATTTAGTGATTTCTTTTTTTTTTTTTACAAATAAGATAACACACCAAATAACCATTTAAATAACTTAATCGTTTGTGGAAAAAATTTTGACCGGAAATGTACTGGTGATAGAAAAAACAGCCAAAGAAGTCCTGCTTCCCCTCCCCTGACAAAAATAAAAGTTTCGGGTTGCTTAAATTGCTCAATTCTCTTTTTTTAGTAGGAGAGAAATTTTATTCTATAGTGGTATTCACAGATTTGCAGACTTTCAAAGGTCTTAGGATACATCCCATGAGAGTGTCAGTGGGGTTTTGTCTTTAATAAACTGGCTTTGATGGAACTGCAAAGATCCCATGCGCAAAAGATGACTGCGGCTTTAGTTACTATTACTGTCAACTTCTCCATAGTGCATAAAATTATAAGGTGATAAGGAGAGTATATAATGGGCACCGGAGAAGCCCATGTGGGTAAACCACCTTATATAGCAGAAGAGGTAAATGATTTTGCACTTAAATTATGTATCCATTATTGAGGCTGCACCTAAAATGCACAGAAGACTGGCTTCTTAGTAATATTTGAAAATAGCTGTATCAGTTCTTTATTGCCTCTGTGGCCCTTTTATGACCATCCCTGCAGAAAAACTTCAAAAATGAGGGAGAAAATAAAAATATTTGCATTTGGAATTAATTTTTGCCATCACTTTCTGTTTCCCTTCTTTTTTACTGGTATGCATTTGTGCAAACATGAAAGCCAGAATTGATTAGAACAATAATTTTGTGGCCCACAGAACACATGCTAAATCAGCACTCCTGTCTGGAAGCTGGACATTTATCTTTCCAAGCCAGGCTAACACCTAATTGTCTCCACATTGTGAGAAGTGTAAAGGCCATCACGACAATGGGGCAGAAAGTTTAGCCAGTTCGATTTATTTAACACCTCATAACGCTCTAGAGTTTTTTTTCACTGCCCAGGCTTGTAAAATTTATTATGAACCTTTAATCCCTCCCCCTGCTTTCCTGAGAGTTTTAAAGTGAATATAAAACAACAACAAACAGAGTCTATAAAAGTGTTTGCACCGCAGCTGCACATGTTGGCTTGTGTGTGCTCGGACTACGGGCTTGTCAGTGCCTTTAAAAATTTGTTCCAAAGTGTTAGTCATTTTAGACAGTCTTGTCTAGATTCTGGCTTTCTTGTGTGAAAGAGATGTTAACAGCAAGTCGACACTTGTGTGGATTATACTCCTCATTCTGTCTTTGCTTTTTAAATATTTCTGTTATTAGGATAATATAGTCATAATTAAAAAACCTAAAATATTACTACTTTTACCATAAAGACAGTACATTCACATGGAAAAAAATTAAAACATTGCAGAAAAGACTGAACTAAAAGGTAAAATTCCCTTGTTTTCATCTCTGCGTTTGCTCCCAAGATACATTTTGTCCTTTTTTAAGTGTGAGACATGAATTTTGACTAACAGTGTCACTGATCACTTCAAAAGGTTCGACTATATTTACAAAACCTAAGTAATTAGTCATCAGTAACCAGATTCTAATGGCAGAACAACAGCCAAAAAATAAAATAAAAACCAGGAAAATTCCTATAATATCAAATTACTAGGTGTCATATCCAAAGGCAAAAAATGATGGCTTACATCTCCTTCTATCCTAGTAAAGAATTAACAGTGCATATTATTACTCTAAAGGGGGAAGATCCTTGCTCGTGAATGACACTGAACCATATAATTTATCATACAGGGCAGACAAAAGGCATAAACCAGAACAATCCTGGATAAACCAGGGCATGTGTTCATGCCACATATATTCAGTCTATTCAGTTTTAGCACTGATTATGTACTGCTTCATACTGTTATTTTGCTTCATATATGAAGTCTTGTTCTACATTTTAACTTATTAGCAAGTAAGCTAATAAGCATCCAACAGAATGACTAGTAAGAATTGATATGTATTGATAGGAGTTGAATGATTAGTAAAAAATGATAGTAAAAATTCAACGTGGTTTTTTTCTTTCTTGATTGATTAACAAAAACCTTAATCACTTTTATTTTATTTTATTTATTTGACAGAGGGAGACACAGCGAGAGAGGGAACACAGACAGGGGGAGCGGGAGAGAGAGAAGGAGGCTCCCCACTGAGCAGGGAACCCGATGCGGGGCTCGATCCCAGGACCCTGGGATCATGACCTGAGCCGACTCTACCTGATTCTGGGAGGTCTGGGTTGACTACTAATTTTGTGGCCCCGAATGTCTGGCAACCTGTACCACTGAATTAATCAACGGTCTCACCATATTTTCAAAGTGGATGGTCCTATTCCTGAGCTTCTTTCCTATTTCTCTTGGGATAAAGTTATAGTATCTAATGCTTATTTCCTGGGCATTCCATCCCAAACAAATTAACAAAAAGACAGATTTAAAGTGAGGCAAGATAAGAGAGAACAATGATGACTATTGGAGGAAAAAACCTAATTAAAAGCTTTTTCTTTTTCATGGCAGAACTCTTTTTCTCTGGAATTTCTTTACTTGCCTTATTAAGTTTGAAAATTATTCTGCACTTACTCTCCTATCCCCTTCAGAGTTCTATAACAAGAGTCTCAGCCTGCTAGAAAACTGTTGGGGACACAGATGCTTGAGCAAATAAATTACCATACAGCATTGTAAGAACAACGATAGACTTATGATGATTCCTGGAGAGAGTGACAAGCTCTGTGAGGGTGGGAGTGGTGAATGGGGTGTGATGTCAGGGCAGGTGGATCCTGATCTGGACTTTGAGAGATGGATAAATCTATTATGAAGCATAGGCATAAAAGGATCATGAAAGACTTGTATGAGTGTCAAAATCCCATAACTGAAGTGTCAGGTGTTGGAACTATTGTTAAAATTGATTTGTGTGGCTGGTTACGTTCCTTCACAGGAGGTATGAAACTATGAGTGATCTCTTTATGTGCCACATGTTTGTATAAAAACTGGTCCAAAAGGTATTTGAGTGATTTTGCTATCTTAATAACTATAACATTGTTTAAAAAGACATAAAAATAGTCCACATAATTAAAAATACGTATGTACAAATATATGAAATGTACATTTTTTATGTATACACACAATTAGATTCTCTTTCTTCTAGGTATCTGTTTTTTAAAAACTGTTTAGATCTCCATGGAGGTGCCATGTTTTGCAACAAAGTAAGGTCTTTGAGGTGCCCCAAATTTATAAACCTGTGTCCAGAGATTATAACTTCCTTAGTGAACCATAAAACACGTATGCTCAAGTAATTAAAGGTACTTATGGGGTTAAAGCATGCTTGAAACTCCCAAATGAGTTTGTAAGTACTTTTCCAGAGAACCACTTGCCTAAGAAAGATTATGCCAGTTCTCCACAGAGCAGTGATTTGCACCATTGAACTCAATACCTGATGACTAGCTTTCCTCAACACGGAGATTTGATCCTTTCTTTGCCTACGACGAGAATATATTGTTGAACTCTGGCTTGGGGGTACTGTGCGTTAGTAAACGAGGGAAGTATGAGTTTTGATTTTCCTGGTTAAGATTTATCACCATTCTTTGATATTGCTATAACTTTATAAATGTAGGATGTCTTCCCATAATGGTTTAATTTTGGTTGGTTCTCGATGATCTGGACCCACTGGTAGTTTGTGTAGAGGACTGACAGGTCACCACTTTGCTTGGTGCATGTCATGACTCTGGTCCGTGGCAGGAAGTGACTCTGGTCATCTTGGAGTGGGCTTATTCCCTTTGGTCAATTTTCCTAGCTTTACTCCCTATGACTTTTTCTCACAACTCTATAAGGCTCTTTCCATTCTTCAGCCCTTTTCTTTTCTTTCTTTTTTTTTTTTTTTTAAAGATTTTATTTATTTATTTGACAGAGAGAGGCACAGCGAGAGAGGGAACACAAGCAGGGGGAGTGGGAGAGGGAGAAGCAGGATTCCCACCAAGCAGGGAACCCAATGTGGGGCTCGACCCCAGGACCCTGAGATTATGACCTGAGCCAAAGGCAGATGCTTAACGACTGAGCCACCCAGGCGCCCCTCTTCAGCCCTTTTCTTAAGGGAGAAAGAAGAGATGTAGTATAGCACTACCCTGTGGGAATTGGTACCGGGGAGACCAGTGCAAGAACATGCTGTTAATTTGGTCTACTCCTACTGTTGTCAGTAATAAAGTCCTTGATTTCTGACCTAGGAGTCTCATGTCTTCTGCCAGCACCCATGAAACTGTGGCAGGCTAAAATATTACTTTGCAAGTTGGGTAAAATCTGACTCTTTACAGTTCTTGACATTTTTTTTTTTAAAAGATTTTATTTATTTATTTGAGAGAGAGAGAATGAGAGACAGAGAGCAGGAGAGGGAGGAGGGTCAGAGGGAGAAGCAGACTCCCTGCTGAGCAGGGAGCCCAATATGGGACTTGATCCCGGGACTCCAGGATCATGACCTGAGCCGAAGGCAGTCGCTTAACCAACTGAGCCACCCAGGCGCCCTCTTGACATTTTTTTTATAAGACTCTCTGTGGTCTAATTTCTTTGCCCACCCATTAAATATGGGTGTTTCCCAAAGTTCTGCCTCTGGCTCACTCCTTTTCTCTTTGCTCATCCTTTCCCTGGGTGATCTTAATTAGTCTCGTGTGTGGTTCTAAATGATAGAGGATGCCTTCCAAATATGCATTTCTTGCCTCAAACCCTCGTTTGAGCTCTGGACTCATATATGGAACTCTGATGCTCGGGGCACCTCAAACTTAACATGTCTCATACTAACTACTTGCATCTGCCTGTGTCCTCACCTCCTTTAGGATCTTTACCTCAGTTGGTGGCACAGTCTCATTTACCTGAACACTTAAGTGATGGTCCTTAACACCTATCCTCCTATGAAACCCCCACATTTTAGTACCTAGGACTACTGATTTTCCTTCTTAAATCATTTTCACTTCTAGCTTTATTATCACTACTCCAGTTTGAGCCCCCACTATTTGGTTCTCAGTCACAACATAGTGTATTAGCCAGCGTTCTCCAGAGAAATAGAATTTTATGTACTTAAAGTATATATATCTATATATCTCCAAAAGAAGATAGGTGGATAGCTAGCTAGATAGATTTATTATGAAGAATTGGCTTATGTCTTTATAGAGGCTGGTAAGCCCAACATCTGGTGGTGTGGGAGACCTAGGAAGAGCCAATATTTTAGTTCAAAGGCCATCAGGCAGGATGGAGCAATGTTACAGATGAAGTTCAAAGGCAGTTGGCTGGAGAATTCTCTCCTACTTGAGGAAGGATTGCCCTTTTTATTTTATTCAGGCCTTCAACTGACTGGATGAAGCTCGCACACAATGTGGAAGTAATCAGCTTTACTCAAGTCCACCCATTTAAGTGTTAATTTTACTCCCAAATACCCTCATAGAAACATCCAGAAAACTGTTTGACCAACTATACGGGCACCTTATGGCGCAGTCAAGTTGACATATAAAATCAACCATCACAAATAGCCTCCTAAATGGTCTCCCTGTTTTCACTTTTGTTCCTTTCAAATTTGTCCTCCAAAGGCATCTACCCAAAAGACAAATCAGACCACATGGCTCTTCTATTTAAAACTATTCAGTGATTCCATATTGCCTCCAGAATAAAGGCCATACTACTAAACTCAGCTAACATGTAAAGAGCTACGAACGCTCTTGCTTTGCCCATATCGCTGCAAATTAATTTCTTGCCACCACTTGCCTGACATACTGTGCTCTGTTGTGACACTTAGTGTTATAATTCCTTGGACACATAAAGCTAAGACTTCTGCTCTCCTTCTTAGTGGAATTCTTTCCTGCTCCCCTGGCACTTGGCTAATTCCCACAGCTGACTGACTCAAGGGTAACTCAAGGGTAAACCTGAGGAAGATTCCTGGCTTTCTCTGATTCCCCAGGGCCCTCTCTTCTGTGCATAATATGTTGTCCATATTTTTACCATAGCTTTACTACCCTATATTAGAAATAACTGTTTGTCAGTCTAAACATGGGACTGACAAACAACCTCTTTTATAAGGGAAGAGACTGTCTTATTTATCTTTGTACCCTCAGTGTCTGAATAGTGTCTGACGTAGTGTTGCTCAATAAAAGTTGACTGATCCACTGACTGATTTGAAGTCCATAAAAACTCCATATTGGAGTGGGATGGAGAAAATAAAGGAAGAGAAAACAGAGATCTGTCTTAGTGAAAACAAAAACTAAAACAAAAATTAAAGGCACCGTAAACCTTAGATTTTTTGAGAAAGTAACCTTAAACAACTTTTAACAAGTCAAGAGCTTCTCGTTGAGCATTAAGAATACCTGTAAGGTGGTGCTTGGCTGGCTTGGTTAGTGGAGCATATGAAGCTTGATCTTGGGGTTGTGAGTTCGAGCCCCATGTTGGGTAGAGAGATTACTTAAAAATAAAATCTTAAAAAAAAACAATACCTGTTCGACCAGAGGCTGTATGTGACTTTCTTCATCATGATCCAAGGCCATTTCCGTCTCTGCTAGACATCCACAGAGGGTTGGGGGTGTAGTGCAGGAATAAGCCTGAAAACTCAGGACAGGGATAGGTGATTGTTGTCACACTAGCAGGTAAGATCAGCTGACAGTTAAAAAAATTATTATTAATCATTATTATTGTTATTTTTGAAAGATTTCAAATGCCTGAGAACACTAGAATTAGTTTTTTTTGTTTGTTTGTTTTGTGGCTTCCACTTAACACAGAGGCATTTTTGCTGCAAGGCACTGTTTAGTCCATACACCATATTCTGGGCACCTGAAACCATGGCAACTGTGATTTCTGATCATTTGTAGGCATTTTAATTTGGGCTTGAACATTTAGAGGCATTATTTTGCCAGTTATTTCTGGAAATGATTTAAAAAACACTTCAAAAGGCATCAATTTTATTTTATTTTCTTCTGAACCATTAACATTATCTTTTTTTTTAAAGATTCTAGAGGTAGAAAGTGATTTATAGCCATAAGATTATCGGTTTGTTTATGGACCATTTACTTAGTTTTTGAAATAGGGCTCAAAGAATTCAGTTTAGGGTAGAGACAGATATTATCTTTATTTTATTTTATTTTTAAAAAAGATTTGTTTATTTTAGAGAGAGAGAGAGGGAGAGCACGAGCAGGAGGAGCAGAGGGAGAGGGAGAGGGAATCTCAAGCAGATGCAGCACTGAGCACGGAGCCCAATGCTGGGCTCAATCTCATGATCCCAAGATCATGACCTGGGCTGAAATCAAGAATCAGCTGCTTAACTGATGGCGTAATGCCCCTTTCTCATTTTCTTCTAAGTTAACACGATGAGGAGTACTTTTTTTAAAAAAAAGATTTTATTTATTTATTAGAGAATGAGTGTGAGTGGGAGAAGGGGCAGAGGGAGAAGGAGAAGCAGGCTCCCTACTGAGCAAGGAGCCTGGTGTGGGACTCGATCCCAGGACTCCGGGGTCATGACCTGAGCCGAAGGCAGATGCTTAACTGCTTGAGCCACCCAGGTGCCCCTCAAGTATTTTTAAATCCTGAAATGCAAACTGAGATAAAGAAAGACAGTTACTGATGGTTTTATATGTGTTTTGGAAAGTAGGATGGTACCATTATTTTTAAAGGTTTTAACTACGGGAAAAAAATATGTCCATTTTTGCCCTTGCTTCCCTTGCCTTTGGCGAACTATTGGGACTTCATCAAGATAAAAAGCTTTTGCATAGCAAAGAAAGTCAACAAAACCAAAAGACAACCGACAGAATGGGAGAAGATACTTGCAAATGACATATCAGATAAAGGGCTGGTATCCAGTATCTATAAAGAACTTACCAAACTCAACACCCAAAGAACAGATAATTCAATCAAGAAATGGGCAGAAGACATGAACAGACATTTTTCCAAAGAAGACATCCAAATGGCCAACAGACACATGAAAAAGTGCTCAACATTGCTTGGCATCAGGGAAATCCAAATCAAAACCTCAGTGAGATACCACCTCACACCAGTCAGAATGGCTAAAATTAACAAGTCAGGAAACGACAGATGTTGGCAGGGATGCAGAGAAAGGGGAACCCTCCTACACTGTTGGTGGGAATGCAAGCTGGTGCAGCCACTCTGGAAAACAGTATGGAGTTTCCTCAAAAAGTTGAAAATAGAGCTACCATACGACCCAGCAATTGCACTACTGGGTATTTACTCCAAAGATACAAATGTAGGGATCCGAAGGGGTACGTGCACCCCGATGTTTATAGCAGCAATGTCCACAATAGCCAAACTATGGGAAGAGCCAAGATGTCCACTGACAGATGAATGGATAAAGAAGATGTGGTATATATATATAATGGAATATTATGCAGCCATCAAAAGGAATGAAATCTTGCCATTTGCAATGACGGGGATGGAACTGGAGGGTATTATGCTGAGTGAAATAAGTCAAACAGAGAAAGATATGTATCATATGACCTCACTGATATGAGGAATGCGTAATCTCAGGAAACAAACTGAGGGTTGCTGGAGTGGGGGGGTGGGAGGGATGGGGTGGCTGGGTGATAGACATTGGGGAGGGTATGTGCTATTGTGAGAGCTATGAATTGTGTAAGACTGTTGAATCACAGACCTGTACCTCTGAAACAAATAATACATTATATGTTAAAAAAAGAAGATAGTAGGAAGGGTAAAATGAAGGGGGGGAATTGGAGGGGGAGATGAACCATGAGAGACTGTGGACTCTGAGAAACAAACTGAGGGTTCTAGAGGGGTGGGGGGTGGGGGGATGGGTTAGCCTGGTGATGGGTGTTAAAGAGGGCACGTACTGAATGGAGCACTGGGTGTTATACGCAAACAATGAATCATGGAACACTACATCAAAAACTAATGATGTATGGTGATTAACATAATAAAATTATTTAAAAAAAAATAAAAAAATGTCCAATTTCTAACAAACATCTTTTTTTATCCAGTATCACTGTAGCTTTTCTTTTTTTTAAATCTTATTATGTTATGTTAGTCACCATGCAATACATCATTGGTTTTTGATGTGGTGATCCACAATCCATTGTTTTTGTATAACACCCAGTGCTCCATGCAGTACGTGCCTCCTTAATAATAATAGAAGTTTTCCTTCTATTTCTATTTTTTGAAACAGCTTCAGTAGAATAGGTATTATTTCTTCTTTGAATATTTGGTAGAATTCCCCAGGGAATCCATCAGGCCCTGGACTCTTGTTTTTGGAGAGGTTTTTGATCACTGCTTCAATCTCGTTACTGGTTATTGGCCTATTCAGGTTGTCAGTTTCTTCCTGTTTCAATCTTGGGAGTTTATAGTTTTCCAGGAAGGCCTCCATTTCATCCAGATTGCTCAGTTTATTGGCATATAGTTGTTGATAATAATTTCTAATAATTGTTTCTATTTCCTTCTTGTCAGTTGTGATCTCTCCCCTTTCATTCATAATCTTATTAATTTGGGTCCTTTCTCTTTTCTTCTGGATAAGTCTGGCCAGTGGTTTATCGATCTTATTAATTCTTTCAAAGAACCAACTCCTAGTTTCATTGATCTGATCTACTGTGTTTCTGGTTTCTAATTCATTGATTTCTGCCCTAATTTTAATTATTTCTCTTCTAATATGTGGCTTAGGCATCATTTGTTGCTTTTTCTCTAGTTCTTTAAGGTGTAGAGTTAGTTGGGAATTCAGGATTTTTCTATTTTTTTGAGTGAGGCTTGGATGGCTATGTATTTCCCCCTTAGGACCACCTTTGCAGTATCGCATAGGTTTTGGACCAATGTGTTTTCGTTCTCATTGATTTCCATGAATTGTTTAAGTTCTTTGATTTCTTGGTTGACCCAAACATTCTTGAGCAGAGTGGTCTTTAGCTTCCAAGTGTTTGAATTTCTGCCAAATTTTTTCTTGTGATTGTGTTCCAGTTTTAGAGCATTGTGGTCTGAGAATATGCAGGGAATAATCTCAGTCTTTTGGTATCGGTTGAGACCTGATTTGTGACCCAGTATATGGTCTATTCTGGAGAAAGTTCGATGTGCGCTCGAGAAGAATGAGTATTCTGTTGTTTTAGGGTGGAATGTTCTGTAAATATCTATGAGGTCCATCTGGTCCAATGTATCATTCAAAGCTCTTGTTTCCTTGTTGATTTTCTGCTTAGATGATCTGTCCATTGCTGAGTGGAGTATTGAGGTCTCCTACAATTAACATATTGTTATCAATATGACTCTTTATTTTGGTTAACAGTTGGCTTATATAGATGGCTGCTACCATGTTGGGGGCATAGATATTTACAATAGTTAGATCTTCTTGATGGATAGACCCTTTAAGAATGATATAGTGTCCTTCTGTGTCTCTTATTACAAACTTTAGTTTAAAATCTAATTTGTCTGATATAAGAATTGCTACCCCAGCTTTCTTTTGAGGTCCGCTGGCATGGAAGATGGATCTCCATCCCTTCACTTTCAGTCTGGATGTATCTTTAGGTTCAAAATGAACCTGTCTCTTGTAGACAGCATATGGATGGGTCCTGTCTTTTTATCCAATCTGCAACCCTGTTCCATTTTATGGGAGCGTTTAGGCCATTCACATTGAGAGTGAGTATTGAAAGATATGAATTAATTGTCATCATGTTGCCGGTGAAGATGTTGTTTTTATAGATTGTCCCTGTAAATTTCTGTTGTAGATCACTCTTGGGGTCTTTCTCCTTTTATAGAACCCCCCTTAATATTTCTTGCAGGGCCGGTTTAGTGGTCACATATTCTTTCAGTTTCTGCCGGTTGTGGAAGCTCTGCATCTCTCTATCCATTCTAAATGAAAGCCTTGCCGGATAAAGTATTCTTGGCTGCATGTTCTTCTCATTTAGTACCCTGAATATGTCTTGCCAGGCCTTTCTGGCTTGCCGGGTCTCTGTGGATAGGTCTGACGTTATTCTGATGTTCCTCCCTCTGTACGTAAGGAATCTCTTCCCCCAACTGCCCTTAAGATGGTTTCCTTGGTTCTAAGATTTGCAAGTTTTACTATTACATGCCGGGGTGTTGGCCTGTTTTCCTTGATCTTGGGAGGGGTCCTCTCTGCCTCTAGGACTCGAATGTTTGTTTCATTACCCAGATTAGGGAGTTCTCAGCTACGATTTGCTCAAATACATCTTCTAGTCCTCTCTCTCTCTCCACTCCCTCAGGGATTCCAATTATTCTGACATTGGAATGCTTCATGGTGTCACTTATTTCTCTGATTCTATTTTCGTGGATTCTGAGTTGTTTTTCCCTGGCCTCCTCTTTTCCCTTTTTATCTATTACATTGTCTTCCAGGTTGCTTATTCTCTCTTCTGCCTCAGTTACCCTAGCTGTTAGATTATCTAGATTGGATTGGATCTCATTGATAGCATTTTTAAGTTCTGCCAATTCACCTTTTATTTCTGCCCTTAGAGACTCTATGTTGCCGTTAATTGATTTCTCCATTCTAGCCATTGTCTTCACAATTGCTAGCCTGAATTCCATCTCTGACATCTTGGTTATATCTGCATCCATTTGTAAATCTGCAGCATAAGTCATAATCTCTGTGTCTTTTCTATTTCGGGGGCTCCTCCTCCTAGTCATTCTGTTGATGGGTGTTTGAGGGAATGTATAGAGTCCAAATTATCAACCAGAACCCAAGCAAGATGCACCTGTTTTCTTGGGACCCTAGGGTTGCTGGCCCCTTGTTTTCCCAGCCTGTCTTCTTCGGGAGGGGCCTGCCGCGCTGTTACTCAGGCAACCCTGTTTGGGCGGAGTTGCCCTGCACCCCTGTGGTGGGGGATGGGCTCAGTGGGAATCAGTCTTTGGGGCTTTTGTTCTCTGGTGCCTTTCCCTGGCGGCTTTCCGCGTCTCTTCTGCGAGTCAGAGCAGAAGAGACCGTTTCCAACCCTCTGCCTCAGAGCAGAGAGACTGCAGTCTGTTCTTCAGTGAGCTCTCCAGGCCACACCGTCTCCGTTTCTGTCCGTGCTGCTATAAATTGCAGCGTCCTGGGTTGTGCGCCCCTCCGCAGCCCTCCCAGTCCTGCCTCCAGGTCGGAGCACGTCTCTGCCCTTTGTGCTTCTAAAACCGCCAGCCGCTCCCAGTTCGCATGCGCGCAACTCCGCCGCTCCGGGTCCTGTCCTGGGGACTGCAGTTTGCGTGCGCGCGACTCCGCCGCTCGGGGTTTCTGCCCGGGGGCTGCCCTAAAGTCCTTTCCCCGCCGCTACCGGTCTGCGAGTCTGTGCCCCATCCCCAGTGCGTGAGGCTGTCGCTCACCGGCGGTGTAGAATCCCCACGGCCAGGCACCCTCCCACTGCCCTTTATCCTCCGATATCTGCCCGCAGAATCACGGCTCCGCTTTGTACCTCAAAACCAACCGCCTGCGATACTCTGTTTGTAGAGATGCAGATCTATCTTCTTACATCTCAGGCTGGTTTCATGGGTGCTCAGAGTGGTCTGGTAGATATCCAGCTCAATTCCGGGGACCAGTTGAAATAAGGTCCCCTACTCCTTCGCCATCTTTCCCCCAATCCCTCACTGTAGCTTTTCCATATGCATTAGCTGAATCATCTATAGGTTATGAAGACTGGTGTCACAAAATAACAGGCTGGGTTTCAGTCCTGAAAGCTCAACAGGAACTAATGTCCTTCACAGGGTTCTCACAATTAGAATCTAGAAGCTTCCAATCAGAATGACTCAAGATAAATTCCTCACATTTGTCAAAACTTGTGGATATATAAAGAATTTTTTCTTCTATCCAAATTGAGAAAGACAGTTTTGTTCTTTCATAGTCAGTAGGTGGGGGAGTGCTAATACTTCTTGTTGATAAAATATGTATTAGGCAATATTTTCAAAGTTATACAATCGAGATGGTAAACACATTTATATGAAATTTAATGAGGCCAAGTGGGAGTGTAGTTAAATATCTTCTTAGAAATCTTGGCAATTTACAATGGAGATTAAGATTCTAAGTCATTTTAAAATAGGATGCAATAATGTTACCTTTCAACCCTTTTGTAATTGTGGGGAGTCCTACAAAAAGTATAAATATTAAGATTCCTTATGCTGATGTTTGTTTGGCTTGTCAGTATCTCTAGAGCTTCTTTTTCTTTGTTCAGACCACACACTTGGCTAAATGTTATCATTTGCATTTTGATAATACACTGGGTTTGTTAGTGGCAGAAATATCTTTATAAATAAATTAGAAGAAATTTTAAAATGTTTTCATTTCTGTTTGTAAACGTCTATTGGCACAAAGAGCCCCATGTCGTCAACAGAACTTTTATACTATGGTAGAGTTTTGTAGTATGTGGTAAGGAATCATTAGTAATTGGGCAGACAGTGCAAGGAGTCTTGGTCTAAGAAGACAATCCTCCATGGGGCTGATGCCCTTCTAAGCAAATTCTATTAAGAACTGAGGTTTTTATTTTATTTTTTTATTTCCCGATCATCTACATTGTAAGAGAAACCCATACCTTAAATATAAAATTGGCTGGTACAAGTTATTTTAAAAAGTTCACTTTGATTTTTGAAGCAAGATTGTATGATGGACTTTTAGTCCTGCATTTTATTGATTTACTGAAAATATTTTATTCATTTATTTATTTTAGATGTGGGGGGCTTGGGGAGAGAGCGCACATGCTAGCCAGGGGAGGGAGAAGGATAGAGAATCCGGAGCAGATTCCGCATTGAGCACAGAGCCCGATGTGGTGCTCAGTCGCATGACCCTGAGATCATGACCTGAGCCAAAATCAAGAGTCAGATGCCCAATCGACTGAGCCACTCAGGCACCCCTAGTCCTACATTTTAAAAGCTACCCCCAGGGGCGCCTGGGTGGCTCAGTTGTTAAGCATCTGCCTTCGGCTCAGGTCATGATCCCGGGGTCCTGGGATCGAGCCCCACATTGGGCTCCCTGCTCGGCGGGAAGCCTGCTTCTCCCTCTCCCACTCTCCCTGCTTGTGTTCCCTCTCTCGTGGTTTCTCTCTGTTAAAAAATAAATAAAATCTTTAAAAAAAAATAAATAAAAGCTCCCCCCATTTCCCACCTCTTAAGAAATTTCAGCCTGCCTGACCATCCCCAATGTGCTTAGGGGAGCTGGTTTCCCTGAGTGTGTCTAGGATGCTCCCTGTTTGCCTGGCCATCCTCATAAGTCCCACTAAACTCAGCTGTCTTATGGCAAGAGGAGCTTGATACTTTCTCTCTGAGCAGCATTGGACAATAGGATGCATACTTGACCAATGCTGCTGCATAGCATCTCTTGGGTCCTGCTGATGGAAAGACTTCCTTTTGGCTGGACTGATGATTAAAAATTCAGTATCCTGAGGACCTGAGGCTGCCACGCTACACCTCCTCCCCCATCTTGACTTCTCAACCATCATTACATACTGCCTGGAGTGTTGAGAAAGATTTATCTCCCCTCTTTGGCTGGAGGTACTCCCTTTCCCATTGGATTTGAGAAGTTGGAAACAGGCATCAAACCCCACTTGTCCTTTTATTTTGTTCTGTAATTCTGTGTTCCTCTGTAAAGGTAAAAAAGAACCTGCTCTTGGTCTTACCTAGGGCCTAGAAAATTCATCTGAAATCAGGCTCATTCCCTCTGCCTGATATGGTCATTGTGATCTCATTCCATTCATTATCGAATTTCTCAGTCCTCTTCTTAATGGGTCAGCTCTTTCCCTTCTGATTTCTGTGGGTACATGACATCAGAAGTTACATAAATGATTACAAAGTAGGTGGGAAAAAAACAAAGCTCTATTTCTTTAATAGAACTTCCTTTTTAAGCCACTATTCTCACTTGGCAGTGGAAAATAATCTTGTCACCTTTATGTATTCTAGTCAACAGCATTTTAAATGTTTAAATAATTCTTTTGTGTAAATATTCAGTCAGATTTGCATATTATTATCTCAGCTGTTCCCAGCTCTGTCTCCCGGTCTTCTCTTTTCCCTATGCATGGTTCTGCTTCTGTTTCACTGGGCTCAAGGTTCCATTAGCTGGCAGAGGAAGAAAGAGTGGGAGTTTGCTTATGTGGATAGTATATGGTGTGGTAGCTTAAAGGCTGGTCCACGCCCTTAGTTTCATTTCTTGCCCAGATGCCAATGCAGTCCAGCTATTGATGTCCATGGTTGAGTCTCTAGACATGGAGGATGTCCAACATTGGCCTTTTTGTGTGGCATGGTAGATGATTTTCCTGTGTCCAACTGGTGCCTTTTATAGCATAATGCAGGGGATCCTGTAGAGACAGCATTGTCTCCCCCGCCCTTTTCAAGTTTTTGCTAGTGTGCTTCTCTTCATTCTTTTTTTTTTTTAAGAGAGGTATGCCTTTATTTTCTTGTTTCACATATAAAGTTGGCTAAATTGGTTGCTTTTTGGTGATTAGCGAAGGAGACCAAATCCCATATCCTTGCCCAGCTCCTCCGACTCTTTCTTTGTTTCCACCTTGGCTGGGGCTGTGGCAGCAGCAGGTGCAGCAGTGGTAGCCTCAGCCACGGGGGCAGCAGCCACAGAGGCAGAAGGATCAGCCAAGAAGGCCTGGATCTTTGCAGCAAGCGGGAAGGTGTCATCAGCCTCCGCAGACAAAGCCAGGACCCGCTTGTATCCATTAATGATAGACAGGGGCACTGATG